>NW_015150812.1:557846-561482 GCF_000732505.1 Cyprinodon variegatus
AGGTTTGCGCGTGTGCTTTTTTTTTTTTTTTTTTTTTTTAAGTGGAGAGGGCAGGTCTTTTCAAAAAATGTTTAAAATCTTCCACTATACCTTTAAATCCACTCAATGGAATCGAATTCAGTGCAAACCACTAGAAAACACGCTGGCTTTGGAAATGTTGGCCCCTCTAGAAATCTCAAAGCTGAAGTAAAGATCTATGTTAGATGTTTAGGAAAATCCAAATAGCGAAATATACTAAAGTTAAAGTTACCACAAAAGCTAAAAGCTAAAGTTAAATCCTAACCTGTTAATGATCAGTAATATTGAATCAATTTGAATTACCCACAAAACTCTGCTTTACAGTGACTAATCTTTCATTTACATCTTTCAGTTTAGCCTTTAATGTAAACCATTAATGAGCGGATTAGCTTAGTGAATGGAAGAATAATTTGAATGCTGCAATTGTTCTTAAAAAGAAAAACATCAACAACTGACTAAATTCTGTTCAATGCAGACTTACAGCACTGCTCTGTGTGCCAGGGAGTCGGCCCACTGACTGGCGACGGACAGGAACACGCTGGTAAAGAAGTAAAACCAGTTAAACGACATCCAAATGGCTGACAGATTTTTTAAAGCAACTTTTGGATGCAACTGTCCATCGACACACAAGATTCAAAAGGATCATTTCCTTCAAGGTTGAACCGTTCATGTGGTTCCAGTGTGTTGGAGCACTGTTGCATCCAAAAAGAACAATAAAAAAAAAAAAAACAGGACATGTTGCTGGAGGACTGGGGCTGCAGGCCTGTTTTAGACAGTCATAAGATGCACATACATGAACCTGAGCAGGCGGTCCCAGTTCTGAGGACTGAGAGGGATGGATGTTGAGTCGGGCCGGAAGCTGCTGCACTGGTCTCCGTGGCGACGGAGGCATACGTGTACCAGAGCTTGTGATTGGCTGCTCTGTTGGAAAAGCCTCAATTTGGCTCCCCTCAACTGAAATGTTTAAGTAAAAAATTAATAAAAAAAAATATATATAAATATATATCTATACCTCTCTCTCTATATATATTTCTCTCTCTCTCTCTCCGTCTCTCTCTCTCTCTCTCTCTCTCTCTCTCTCTATATATATATATATGATTTACCATTAATAAATATAAAAAGTTGAAATACATGAGGTAAAATATAATGTCAATATGTATAGTGTTTGAGGTAGTAAACCTTTTTTTAACAAAAAATAAATAAAAAAGTAAGAGGTGTGGATATCTAGAAAGAGTTCTAGGTTCTCTGTGGAGGTTGGTTATGTTTTCTGCATTATAATTAGAAATCCCAAAACATAACTTTCTTTACTTCGTTTATGCAAATTACTTTATACTCACACGTGTATATATATATATAAAAGAAATAATTTCAGGGTTTTTAGACATGTTTTAATTACAAGTTTCCATTCTATTTAATTTGTGATACATATTTAAAATACAAATAGAAAAGTTTGTTGTGAATTAATGGTACATATTCCAGGTAAGGGTTTAAAAATAGTGAAAAACAAATCAGATGGAAAGAAAGACATAAATGATTAACAAATAGGAGCAAAAATGTTGGAAATGTTTTAAATCAGCTTTTTGTTCCATACCAGTCAAAGTAGGAAAAGTAGAAAATAAATGCAATGAATTGAAATGTAATAGTGTGACTGTTTTTTGCTTCTCTGTTTTTCACCCATTTACCTTTAGCGAATATCCATAGTAGTTGGCCGCTTATTGTTTATTAGACATTGTTCAATCTTTAAAAGGTAATTAAAGGCCATAGCTACAGTTTTCTTCTTTCCAAAAATCACATAAAGGAAGCAAAACCAGGGTGATCATCAGTTGAGCTTTTAAATGTTTGTCCCAGCTTTTAAAAGCAATGGAGCTCAGAAATCATGCAGGGGTTCCTGTTTCATTCTAAACAGGTACGTTAAATGTTTGCTAATGCTAACCATGTTAGCATTAATGGACCTGACAAAAAAATTCTAAAAAGCTATAATAATTAAAATTGTATAAATCCTGATTTCATTACGTAGATCTAAATAAAATAAAAATTCCTGATTCTGTTTTAATAACTGGTCTGTGGTGAAGGAAACTAATTTGGCCAGTTTCACTTCTCTTCTCCAGCAGACCTTTAGCATCCTTTCCAGACGTTGTTTGGGGGCCGATAACTAATTGGATGCTGAGTGTATGTGGAGACTATGATTCAGATCCGTTAGGCTCATGCTTTTGACAGGGTTTCCTGGATCTTACAGCTCGGTGTCTGGGAATCTGCGGGCCTCTGGGTGGAGTCGGAACCCCCCAAACTCTCTTCTGTCTCGGTGCCCGGGTCTGTGACATCAGCTCCCTGGGAAAAATGAGGAACAAAGGACAATAATGAAGAAAGCGAATGGAAAAAGAAACATTTGCTGAAATTTAAAATGTGAATAAAGTTCAGGAGACGGGGAAAAATAGGGGCGTGGGTGGCAGATTCGATGAAGTGAATGACGGTTCCCGGCACATGATCACATCGACAAAGACAAATAAGGAATAAATGAAGAGAGATTCCTTTTAGTGCAAAAACATTACTGTAATAGATGCGTTAAGGTAGGAGGCATATAAATGCCTCATCATGACTCTAGTCTTTGGTTCCAGCATCCCTCATTCTTTTAAACATTGAATTTGTAAAACAAAAAAAAAAAACAAAAAAGATACAGACACTGATTAAGACACAAACAAACTCAAGGAATAACAATCAGTTTGTTGAAACTGGCTGGTTTTCAGCTTGGTGGAATCTGACCAGGACAGTCACAGTCAAAATCTAATATAAACGATAGAGATCTACCTTTATAGGTTTAAGGCTGCCTGGCTATTCTGGTATCAAACGTTTTTTTTGGTGCAGTGATTATTTTTGGGCCGATGTTTAAGCTTTTACTTCTCGCACTTCCAGGATCAAAAAGGACAGTAATTACAAATGTTACACTGGTCTCAATTTCAACAAAAACATTTACAATGGAAAGCAAATGGAGGAAGCAGCAATGGGTGAGCTTCATGCGATCTCAAGGCCTTGATGCTGAACCTGCTTATTGGCTGATGTCAATACAAAAAAATATCGGCCCAAAAATATCAGACGGCCAATGTATCGGTCTATCACTAGTAAGCCGTACCAAAAAATACAACAAATCCTTCAGTGTGAATTATTTTACTGATTGAGATGTCTGGAGTTTATTTAGGGAACAATGAGCACTGATGATCCAACAAAGTTGCTCCATTGTCCTTTTATGCTTCCTGTTTGCTCTTGTGACATTATGAATATAAAGATATTGAAAGCTTTTTAGAAAAACAAACAAAATTATATATAAATATAAATATATATACATATACATATTAGGGATGGAACGGTTTATGAAAACTGTCCGAACCGTTTGGTTCGACTGTCTCGGGTCGATTCGCATGTGTTGCGTTCGGTTCATGCGCTGCTCCTTTTTCTCATAGAGGAAGCGATTACACTTCAGAGCAGAAGGTGGCGGTACTGCGACCAAAGCCAACCGCTAGTAGTAAACAAGAAGAAGAATCGAAGCAGCGTAGCCGGATGTAGCAGAAAAAAATCAGTTGTTGTGGAGATTTGTGTGGGTATGGCGAGTGGGAAAGAACAGGA
>NW_015150812.1:562092-571847 GCF_000732505.1 Cyprinodon variegatus
GGCATGTTTCACAGGATAAAGATGTAAAAGCAGTAAAAACTAAACGTTAGAAAAATGTTTAGCCTCTGATGTATTTTGACTCAATAATCAATGGAAACATCTTTAAGTCTGAGAAAAGAGGGCCTCTTGCCATCACCCTCACCTTCAGCCCCTTTTACAGGTTCTGCCAGATGTAGGTCGGGAAACTGGTTGACCAATGTTTAGTTGTTGTTCATTGTTGGGCCTTAATAATAATATTGGACATTGAGGACCAGTTTCCATGTTTCATCTTAACCATGTTTACAAGGGTACAGGGTGCAGTTTTCCCCCACAGTGTTGTTGTTCTCTCCAAGCTTATGCAACCCTCCTCCGTTTCCTTGAGGACAAAAGCAGCTGTCTCTACCCTTCTCTTTCTGTGAAGCCACTCTGGGGGTTTACATTGGAAAGGGAAGCCATCATGGAAAGGACTAGATTTCCAGAATGAAACAGGCCAAGTTATAATTTCAGAATGAACTTGTTTAATTTAAATATTGTTCTCTAATTTTCAGAACTTATAGATCCTGACTGGAGGTGGGAGCCTCCTAAGGAAGCTTCTTCCCTTATGTGTGGCATGTAAGACAAAATAGACATGATGCTCTCCAAGTGATGCAGTGTCTGGTCCCGAGTGACAAAACTGCTTTGAAAATAACTGTAACAGCTGAAAAATAACCCGATATTAGAAAACAACCCCCGTCTCTACGTGCAAGACGTTACTCTATGCCTCGGTCTGCAAACGGGGGTTAAATGTCACATTTCAGACACGGAGTCATTAGACTGAACACGTGCAAAAGAAAAGAAAAAGGTGAACATTAAACAGCTAAAGTAAACAGAGACAAAAATTACGAAATAAGACAAGAAGGTTGAGTAAAACTGAAAACAGGCAGTGGAACAAATGAGTTTATGAGCTGGAAGGCCTGAGAGAGTCTACCCTAAAAGCATGACAGGGATGGGGGGGGCTGGGAGCTGAACATTTAGACGGGGGGGCAGACGAATCATTTTAACCAACCTCTGTATCGTCTCCCTCATAAGCCTCATTGCCATCCCCGCTTCCTTCATTACTCTCGTCTCCTTCCTCCTCCATCCCTCCATCTTCTTCCTCCTCCTCATCTTCTTCATCGTCCTCCTCATCATCCTCCTCTTCCTCGTCTTCCTCCTCCTCTGCATAATCCTAAAAGATAGAAAGCACCAATGAGAGGAACCCGAGACATTTCATAAAAGCGTTTTTAAACGAATGCCCCTACCTGCTCCTCTCCCTCTTCCTCTTCCTCCTCGTCCTCCTCCTCTTCTCCTTCACTTTCAGAGTCAGTCAGTATGACGATGACCTCCTGCTGCAGCTGATCGGGTGTTTCACTTTGGCTCGAGGTGGTCCCTGGCTCTGCTGGGACCGACTGAGAGGCTGCTTCTTCCTCCGCTTCCTCAAGGTGTGAAAACTCCATCTGCAGGGCAGAAATTTCACGCTTTGATAGAGTCAAATAAAAACAGAGGCAGGGTGGAGGAAAACACTCTGGAAAGTTAAATAATCAGATACAAAAATGACTTGCCTCTGCTCCATCTTGGCTGTCTGATGGCACCACCCCCTCAGCCTCGGCGCTCTCTTCAACCATCACTTCCTCCTGGGAGATCAATCAAGACAGCATTTCTGTAAAAACCTACAGAACAGTTAAGGGGGGTGAAAAAACGCTCCACCCTCTCTTCTTACCTCTGGCCCCACTCTCTGGATGATGCGCAGCTTTTTCGGTATTGGAGCCCTGGATGTGTCCTCTTGGGTGGGCTCCACCTCCGTGAACGCGGCACTGTTCTCCTCTTCCTCTCTTGGCCTCTTGGACATGGCGGAGGACCCAGGTGTTGCTGAAACTGAAGAAAAGGAGCAATTAACACCATATATACCTGCAAATTAAAAATATTTACAGAACAAAAAAACAAACATCTTCAATTTCATCATGTAGGAAGTGTTGTTCTTGTTATTTTCTCTAATATATTCAAAGTTGCTGGAGACCACATAAAATACATTCAAACTAAAATATCCAGAAGTATTGTTATTCTAAGCAAAGCTAAACATTTCCTAAATCATGCTGCTTTTCCTATTCTGTTTACTTGAGTCACTGCGTAGAAATATGAAGCAACACCTATAAAACCTCGTTATCCACATTACAAAAAAGGGCCATCTGAATCGTTCATGAGGCAGAACTCCACAATCATACAAAGTATCTGCCTCCTCAAACTCCCAGATTGGCTAACATTTCAAACAGCTCAGTTTATGTATGAAGCTAGAAATCAACAACTACCAGAAAATATTCAAAAGCTGTTTTCTGACACAGCTTTTGAGTGGGGGACTATAAGTGGAGGACTGACTACAGGGAACAACTTGACTTCAGAGCCTTGAGGGTTCGAACCACCATGAAGAAAATGTGCATTTCTGTCAGTTGTGTGAAGGTCTGGAATAAACTCCAAAAAGAGCTGAATAAACGTCCAAGCATGAGTCTGTTAAAAAAAAAAAGGCTAAAACTGATGCTTTTCCAACATGTACTGGGATGAGGAGGGAAGGTGTATGGCGCTGTGGGGTGCGAGGTGGGACTGGTGGGGGGAGCGGGTGGAGGGACTGTGGTGCTGGGCTGTGGCACTGATATTTTTTTTTTGCAACGCTCCAGTGTGATCATTTGGGAAAGTTTAAATAATAATAATAATAACAATAACAACAACAATGGAACCAAACGTCCCGCTCCATGGTTTCAATTTGCATGTTTCCAAGCAATACAAGGCCTTGTCTAAATAAAGACTCAAACTGACTGCGGATCCAGACATTTGAATTGAGAAAGCTTCCTGGAGGTGGATATATATGGGTTTTATATTTTATGTTCTTTGACAATCATACAAGTTTTGTATCACAAATTAAGCTCTCTTATTACCTAAGCACTCTCATCATCTAAGTTGGCAAAGTGTGTCATTTACCTTCTAATTCAAGAAAAAAAGCACTATTTCAAGAAAATTCCATTTTATGTAGTGAGATCTCTTTCTTCACGTCTAAGCACCGCTGTCACATATTTGTGACTGAGACGTTTAAATATCCAATGTGCACCGGTACTTTTGCCATTTTCCCAACCAGATTTCTCACCTGTGCCAAACACAGAGGAGGATGAGGAGGAGGATGTTGAAGGCCATTCCACCTGAGAACTCGGCGTGGCCTCGACTGCTACAGGTGAAGGCTCCCGGTTGTCGGGTTCTGGGTGGGTCACGCTCTGCTGCTGTGTTGGCTGAACAAAGGCGGTGGCTTGTGCTGGAGTCTGCTGAACGGTCAGCATGGAGCTGGCCAAAGTGGTCTGGACGTTGGGGCTGGCGGAGCGTACGGAGCCGCTGGCACTTCCGTACACAGTCACATGCTCCACTGGTGGCGCTTCTGTAGACTGCATGGCTGTGGGTGAAGTTCAGGTTGAGATTGGGAGAAAATAAGGGAAGGATTTAATTTTTTTTTAGTCGGGGTCTTGCAGCTGGACTTACCCTCCTGGGTCTCCACCTGTGTGGTTGGCATGACTGTAGCGGTGGGTGTTGGAGTGGGCACAGGGGCAGGGGTAATCATAGGTCTGATGCTAGCTCGCGGAGTGGGCTTGTTGCCTGGGTTCACAGGCTGTTTGCTGGCTGTGGCCACCACAGGGGTGGGCTTGATGTTGGCAGTTGGAGGCTCAGAGGCGCTTGCACTAGAATGAAAAAACAAAAGTGATTTAAAAAACATTTTTGAAGAAAAAGAAAACTGTTCTGATTAGGAGAGGGCTGGTTTATCATAACACTACATTATTAAACTGCTTTCAAAGCTTGAAAGATGAAAGGTTTGCTGAGCACTGCTGGTCAGCAGGTTAAAAGCAGACTACTGCACCTTGTTGAAAACAACCCCTACTTTTTCTACATTTTTTTAATCCTCTAGTCGGCCTGGGCTGTAAACTGACCGTGAGATGATAAGAACAGTCAGAAGACTGGGTGTGTCTGGGATCTACAAACTTCTAATTTACAGAGCTAACTTTGCAAATTAATTTGGAATGTGACTGTAATAAAAAAAAAGACCTGGACTGTTTAGAGTAGCAAGGTACTGACAGAGAAAAGCTTTCCATTTACCACTCCTAATTGGTTAAACTGTTTTGCAACAACAGCTAATAAATTATAATGGCCATTCTATTTGACTTCTGTATAATACTGTATTCCAATGCTAATAAAATGCTAATTGAAGATTATTTTCAACGTTTACCTGCCCCTCTCTGCAGCTGGAGTCGTCTTCAGGCTGATCTGCCTTTGTTCCGTCGTCCTTTGTTGCTCTTGAATCTGAAATGAGCAGGATTAGTTAGTTCTTTAAAACCAAGATTGAAAAAGAGGATTCACAAAAACTCCAGTAAATAGACTGTATTTTTTTAACAGGCTGAAAAAATGTAGGTTAGGTTGATTTTCAGATGGAAGCTGCTAAGGCTTCTAATCTTCCTCAGATGTAAGCTAACCAGAACATTTATAGCCTTTCAGAACGATTAGACATTCACCTTGCTTGGACCCGCCTCTGCTGGCTCGTCTCTCTGCTCCTGCCTCTCCTGCTGACCCCGCAGATCTCTGAGCTCCCTCTCTTGTCTGCTAAGTCGGCCTTCATACTGAGACTTGAGAGCGCTCACTCGGACCTCCAGCTCCTCACGCTGCTGCTTCAGCTCCTCGTTCTCTCTATGTAGCTCTATGCAACCACATAAATTTGTTTTATAAAATCTGTGAATCTTTTTATCTTTCCTGGATGTGATGGGAAGTAAAATGAAAACATCTTCACACCTGTGACACGGCTGATCTTCTGTCTGGCCATCAGGAGGGCCTTTCTGGTTTTCTCGTCCTTCTCGGCCATCTGCTTTCTCAGACCTTCCTCCTGAGAAGCCTTTTCCTGCAGCTCCTGTCTCAGCCGATTCAGCTCCGTCTGCAGTCTGGAGGACTGTTCTTGGACGTTACGCAACTCAGTTTCCCGCTCTGCGACCACCTGCTCAACATAGTTTTTATATATTTTTATAAATAAAAGCCATCATGAAAATAAAATTTCACTGTCTTAAACGATGTGAAACAGACAGGTTTGTTTAAAAGAAGGTCGCATGCGGTGTTTTCTGTTTTAAATTGTTGATACTTGTGATGTCTCACCTTGTTGATGTTCTCCAGCTGTCCCTCCAGCTCCTTGGTTCTGGTTTCAGCCTGATTCAAGGCATCTTTGACGCTCTGCAGCTCCTGAGCCGAAGCTTGCCGTGCCTCCTCGTCTTGGGATGGACCTGCTGCAGCCTCATTAACAAGCTGCATGACATAAAAACGGTGGAGATCAGAATAGAAATTAGCTTTTTAACTGGAACAGATTTTCATCTTAATCAGTTCAGACAGGTGGCCAGAAATAGGAAACAAAAATGTAAACTTACAAAACCCAAAACAAAAAGGCTAGGATGACAACAATCAGAATAAGAAATACTTTAATAATCCCAAAGGGATTGTTACACCGGGACAGTGTCTGGTGTGAAATTAGAAAAGGATCAGTTAACAGAATCAGGCTTTGAGAAAGAGCAATACTATAGCAACTGCTCTTTTATAGAATGGCGTTACAAATTATCCATACAGGATGGTGAAAAAAACAAAACTAACTTATATTCAAGTTTGGATAAAACCTTTTATTATTATTGATCCAATAATATACAACAGGCAACCATCCACTTTATCTTAAAGTGTTTAAAGTGAAGCAGGAAGAAACTCACCTTCTCATGCTGCACCTTGAGGTCATCATATTGTGTCTTATAGCGACGTCCGATTTTCTTCACCTGGGTGATGGTTCTGGCCTTCTCTTGGATCTCCTGGTTCTTAGTCTCTAGTTCCTTCTTCAGGTTGTTCCTTTCATCGTTCGTCTTGTTCATAGTGTCGCGCATGTTCTGTATTTGTCCCTGCAGCGTGGTTGTCAGGTTATTCATCCTACCCAGCGACAAGGAGAAAAAATAAGGGCTTTACTTTAATAATTCAAAAATACTTTATTGATCCCAAAGGAAACCAAATCTGTAAACCATTTACTCAGCTTATTGTCCATCTCTGATGCAGCCATAACATTTTATTCCAAAAAAAGAAGAAATCTCTTACTTGTTGAGCTCAGCTTTGAGTCTAGTGTTTTCCTCAGTGAGCTGCTGGATGCGTTTCAGGTGAGTCTCTTTCTCAGTATGCAGCCGTTTGTACTCGTCAGGATCTGAATCTTTCTGCTGAATCAGTAAATTCTGGAGGGACATTGAAAACAAGATGGCTGCAGCAACATGTTAAATAAAAAAAAAACAACCGTTTTGTTTCTGTTGGGGCCTAATGAACTTCCAGTCTGTGTGCTGACCTGAGTCCGAGCCTTCCAGCGCTTGATTTCCTCCTCCAGGATCGTCTTCTCCGCCTGCAGCATGCCGTTTTTCTCACTCAGCTCAGAGTTACTTTGCTGCAGAGGAAAGATGTCCGACTCAAGCTTCTGTACCTGAAAGACACATAAAAGTCTGAATTTGAGTTTTTAACAAATGTTAACAGGTGAATAGATGCAGTTCTAGCAAATATCACACAGTAATTATTCACTGCTGGTTTTCCCTTCCAGTTGGGTTTTTTAACTAGTCGTTCTAAGATGGCGAACTGGATCCAAAAGTTGAAAAGCATTTGAAATAACGTAAAAACAAGAAACAAAAAAATATGTATAATGAACCATCATGAATTAAGGCTTTCACCAATAAAAATGGAAAGAAAAAAAAAAAAAACGTTTGTAGCTATAAACAACCTGACAGGATAGGAGACAGTCGACTTTTAAGAGACGATAGATTTAAGAGCATCACTGGCAAGAAGAACACATGACTAAATATTGGTTTGTGTTTAAGTTTATAGTTGAGCCCTTTTGTAGTCTTTTGATCTTTGGCTGTGTATTAGAAGTACCATTTAGGCAACATGACCTAAAAATGTTATAATTTTATTCTGTGGTTATTGTGATAACTACAAAACTGATGATGACACTTCTTTAATTCTTTGAAGTAACTGTAGTTGTGAATGCAAGGCACAGCAACCATAGCTCCACAATCACAAACACTACTCTAACATAAAAAGAATAAAAAAGTATATTATATATATATAAAATGTGATGTAAAGTGTTACATCTAGTAACCGCATTTAATCATCCATTCATCCATCCATCCATCTTCCTCCGCTTATCCGGGGTCGGGTCACGGGGGCAGCAGCTTAAGAAGGGAGGCCCAGACTTCCCTCTCCCCAGCCACTTCTTCTAGCCCCTCAGGAGACACCCCAAGGCGTTCCCAGACCAGCCGAGAAACAGTTTCTCAAGCGTGTCCTGGGTCTCGCATTTAATAATGTTTCTATAAATTTGCCCCAATGAAAAATAAAGTTTACCAATTTTTTTAAGTTTTTATCATCACTAATTCAAATTTGTTGTGTTGACAATAAATCTAATTGTTATGAATAGAAACTTATCAAGATAAACTATATCAAATGCAAATATGATATAAATATGATAAATGCCGACCCCTACTACTGCAGCTGCTGCTCTATGTGGACCGGTTAGCACAGAAAATGCATCTTTAAAGACCTCAAATTAGGTTTGAAATGGTGTAATTTACAGGTTGCTATAAATCCCCAACAGAACTCTACAGCAGCCTACCGCTGACGTACAAATAATTTCAAACACCCTACCAGCTTTTAACAATAAAATGAGGTGGACACCTTAGCTTGTAGTTCCTGCAGCTCTTGAGTCATTTTCTCTTTCTCTTCTCTCAGCATCTTGTTGGTATCCATTAAGATATTCATCGTTTCAGTCTTCTTCATGAGCTCATCGTGCTGAGCCAGAGTCTTTGCAGTCACCTGAGACAAATCATTGAGATATCAGAAACAGAACATAAAAGGTGTTTTTTAAACTCCCGTACAGAGTGGATTAATACTTTGATTTGATATTTTTTTAAGGTTTTGCTCCTTTGGTTTTTAATATGTACCTGCATTCGCTCTCTTGCAGCAGACAAACTGTCCTGCACCTCCTTAAGCTCTTGCTCCAAGTGTTCAACCCTCAAACGGTGACGTAAACTCTCGCCTTGGGCCACCTCAAACCGGGATTCAGCAATCTCCTTTTCCCGACGCACAAATCTGTTGGAAAAGGTGAAGACCGTCAAAGTAAATTTAATGGAGGAAAAACAATCAGGGAGGAAAGTGATGAGATATCACTTGGTTACCTGAGAATCTCAAGCAGCTGGTCTTCAGATTTCCCCTCTTCAGTCAAAGAAACATTCAGCGAGCTCTCATTGGCGGCTCGCTGAATATTGGCAGCCATCTTGGTGCTCATGGTCTGGACCTGCTCATGCAGGAGGGTGTTCTGCCTCTGCAACTCCTCATAACGACTTTCCATCTTAGACATTTCCTCCTGGGAGATTTTGTGGATACAAGCATTTTGTTTATAGAAAACCTGGCTTGGTTTGCAGCAACTTTTTAAATTGTATTTGAACTGCAGAGGTAATTCAGAGCCAACCTTAATGATCTTCTCCTGCACCTCCCAGGAGACTCTGGCCTCCAGCATCTCAGAGCTGACCCGCTGGTTTCTCTCTTCCAGCTGGTGTCTGAGCTCTGCAGCCTGCAGAGCCTGAGCTTTGGCTGCCTGCAGCGCCTCAACGTCAGCTGCATGCAGAATCATCTCCCGCTCATATTTATCTTGAGCTTCAGCTGCCAGCTTAGCCTTAGAAAAAGGATTAAATTTTTTGTTAGAACATTGTACACAGGACTCCCAACAAGCTGTTTATTTATTGATAGCAATACTTATTGATCTTGCATAATAAATGAAAAGTTAAAATCATTAAAGGTGTTGGTTTAAAGGTTTAAAGGACACGGTTTGTTGAATTTTGTTTGTTTAATTGTTGAAGCGGTCGTAAAGTTTAGGAGTCACTGGACTGAGCTATTCAAAAATATTTTTAAGGTTTTAATGAAATAAAAAGTTGAATGGAACGAAAAAAGTTAGGTATCAAAAAATCCTGCTCCTACTGTCTGAGTAACAGCTTTTTTTTTTTTTTTCCATGTATAAATTGTAATTAGGTGAGAGAGGTAACTCTTATATCACAATGTATGTTTCTTAATTTGGTCAAAAATAAAATTCTCTTTAAAAACACAAAAACGTATAAAACTACATATAACCCAAAACCTCAGAGAAAAATAACGTAATCATAGACTGATCATCATAAAAATATCTGAAATGCGTTTTTAATCATATCCAATATTGTATCAATTTAAACCGTCATATAATCTAAAAATGAACATAAAACATATAAAAGCCAAAAAGCAACTAGTAGGCCACCTTGGTAGAACAAGAAGATCCAAACAGGAAATCTCACAGCTCTGGATTGATTTAAGGTTTTAGTTCCTTTGAATGACAGAGGGAAGCTTTACCCAAATTAAAGCTCAGGTACATCATCAAGAGCATAAACTTTATTACTCTTAAATTCCATAACTTAGAAAGAAATTATAGCTTAACTGCTAAATTTGATGTGCCCTGGTGAGTGATGTGGTTTCAATTTACTGGAACCATTTCTGTCGTTTTTGATTTTTTGATTCATGTTAGGGCTGGGCGATAATTCAATAACGATATATATCGATTGATAGACGTGTGGCACAATAGAAAAAAAGAGAGTCGATAAAACTTCGATAAAAAAAACGCAGTTTTCCTTCCTTCTCATTGTAGCCTAGCATGTAGGTTAATG
>NW_015150812.1:572938-585256 GCF_000732505.1 Cyprinodon variegatus
GCCCAGCCCTAATTCATGTTAAAACTGGGAAGACAGAATTGATTGATTGACTTTAATGATCTCATAGTGGAGAAATGTACTTGTTATGTACAGTTCAAATAGTCAAAAAGAGAAGAAGGTGCGAAAGGAAGAGAAAGGTGCATGGGGTATGTACGGTATATAAAATGCATCCACATGTGAGTTGAAGTCTTTTTCTTTTTTTTATAGCAGGATTATTATCCAGGGCTGTTGCAAGGGTATTGATATATATCTCTTACTGGGTATCATAACAATAAAAAAAAAAAAAAACATTCTTGTAGCAGTATGTAGAATGTAAGAAATATTTTAAAATAGTCTCCTTTTCTGCTTCTTTAAATATCTTTACTCTCAATTATGATGCTCCACTAGTATGGTTCTTTGTGACATCATCACTTCTGCAATTTATTTTGTAGAATAAGAAATTGTAGTCAAAAGAAACATCTAAGTTTAATAATGTTACTCGAGTTAGACAAATAAAACAAAAATAATTTTTAATCAAAATATTTTAAGAGACTAGGGATGGAACGGTTTATGTAACCCGCCCGAACCGTTCGGTTCGACTGTCTCGGTTCGGTTCGCGCATGTTGCGTTCGGTTCATGCGCTGCTCCTTTTTCTCACTGGTTGCTGATCTGCTTACCTGCTCCTGGCTGTCCTGAAGAGTCTGCTGCAACTGGGTTTTAGCTACAGCCAGCTCCTGGAGCACTGCCTCATGATCTGCCTGGGCACTGCTGAGACTTCTCTTCACATCATTCATCTAACAAGCAACAAAGGATGTCAGTGAGCTAATCAGTTATTAAATAGTGAACAAACAACAACTCAAAGCCATTATATATGTGATCTCCACAGGCTGATAAAGGTGGATTTTGTACCTGCTCCTCCAAAGATGAGAGGTCTTTTCTCTTCTGCTCCTCTAAAGCCTCCTTTTGCTTTTCTGCTTCCAGGAGCTTCTCCTCCAGCGTCCGCCGCTGCTCCTCTGCCTCCTTAAAACAAGCTTCAACTGACAGTCGGGCCTGCTCTGTTACCTGGCACAAAGCAGACATTGATGTAGCTGTTAGAAAATTCACTTTGATTGAGTTGATCTGCTTCATTCTATGTGCTGGCTCTCCAAGAACCATGAAAAGTCAAACTTTTGTCTTAAAAAGATCATTATTGGTATTTTATCCTTTTCTTTGATACATCAGTACTAACTCATAATGGTAATAACAGAAGTCTTGTCATAATGTGTTTTATTCTGCTTTATTTCCCAAAATATACAACGCTCACTAATAAAATCTCTGTTTCCGTTATTGCTGCTTTTCCATCGCATTTCTGTTTTAGTGTAAAAAGGTAAAAGTTTAAAACCTCCAGAAAGTTATTGGTTTACAGGTGACAGGCATGTTAACCCTTTATAATCTTAGAGAGCCATAAACCTGTCTAGACGCCTCCTGACCTGTTTCTCCGTCTCCAGGGACTGCTCTAAGCTCTGGGCCATGGCTCTGTACTGCTCCATGCTGGAGGTGGCAGCCCTGAGGCTCTCTGCCAGCTCCTCCGCTCGGGTTTCGGCCAGCTGCAGGCGGCCTTTGAGCTCCTCCCTTTCTTGATCCGAACCCTGCAGGCCTGGAACAGAGCAGAACAGTTTGGAGGTGTGTGCGCCGAGGCAAAAGGAAAAACTATTCCACATGTTTGTCTTGTGGCTGAAACACTTCAAAGATGGGTTAAACCATGGCAATAAAGCTGTACGACATTGTTTGCACGCACATTCAAACATCTTGAAAGTTCTACATATTTTTGGTTAAAAGCATTCCAGCTGACCTCTGATGGGTGTGGACGGAGAGCTCAGGGTAAGACGTGCTTCAGGATGGCCTTGCTGCATCTTCAGAGTGTTGAGCTCCAGCTCAGCAGCATTCAGCAGGTCCTTTGTTTTCTGATGAAGGGCTACTTGAGTTTCTAACTGCCTCTTGACATCTAGCAGCTGGATCTGCTCATATTAAACACATAAATGCCTCTGTTAAGGCTCCATGTTTAAAATCTAACTTCAATTTTTCGTTAATGTGAAGAGCTTCAATGTTAGATCTACCTCTTGGTTCCTGTTGTTTAGATGGCGCTGTTCCACTTCCTGCTCAAGCCTCTTCTGAAGCTGGGAGATCTGCTGCTCTTGTTTTTCAATCTGGCTGTTCAGACGCTGACGTGCATCGGCTTCGGACCGCTCCAGCGTGGCCTGCGGTGCAGAAGAGTCAGCATTTTGAGCTTCAGTTACCTGTCTCTTACAATCTGCAGGTAAACTGAAATGTTAAATTACTTGTATGGCCTGAAGATTATTCAGCAGCAGGTTCTGACTCTGCTGCTGGCTCATGGTCGCCTCCTTCTCCTGGGTCAGCCTGGATTCCACCAGCTTCAGCATGTCTCTCTCCTTGCGCAGGTTCTCAACCTGACCCTAAAGGACAAGTTAAAGTCAAGAATGAGGATCTCTTCTGGCAGCTTGATTCAGCTAAGAGACAGCGACTTTCAAGCCTTCAAAGCCTTGAAGTTAAAAATTAGTCAATTTATGTTTTTTCAACATGTTTCACCAAAAAAAAAGCCTAAAAATGAGACATTTACATCAATTCACTTCTTTATATTCCAATTACTCTCATTTTATGTAGAAGAATCAATACTATTTAGAGTTTAGTCGATAAGTAAACACTGTGTGTAATTTAACAAGCAACTATTTTGCTAAAAATATAATAATTTTTTTTTTTTTTTTTACATTTTGTTATTTTTGTTTTGAGTGTGCTTCTCTTTCAGCTAAAGGCTAGTTTTAGAGTCTCTATGCTCAAGTTAATGATTAATCCATTACTAAATCAACAACTAAGTTGATTATTTCAATAATCAATCCGCTTAATCCTGGGCGGGGTCGTGGAGGGAGGATTTTAAGCAGAGATACCCAGACTTCCCGATCCACACACACCTCCTGCAGCTGCTCTGGTGGGACCCCGAGGCGACACCAGGCCAGCTCAGAGATTTCGTCCCTCCAGCGTGTCCTGGGCCTTCCACGAGGCTTCCTCCCAATAATTAATCAATCACGACTAAACTGATTGTTTCGGCCCAAAATTTGATCTCAGTATAAATCCCATTGTTCTGCATGGCCTCTGAGGTTTTAAAGACCAAGAAACAGATGAATAGTAGTTTAAAACAGATCAAAAAGCTTCAGCGCTTCATTTGAAAATGGAGTTTGGTTTAACTGTGAACCATCAGAGCAGGTAAAGAGGATTTGTCAGAGCAGGGATAGGGAGATTTATGGTAATTCTGGAAAACCTGCAGAGATTTACAGTCCAGGTGGTAGAATATGTCGACAAGTCCTACGATGCAACAAAATGTGAAGAGAGTCACAAATAACCATCAGAAATTCATGGCCAGTCTTGTATTAGGAAGCATAAACGTGTGAGAGGAAGGTTTGTGTTTTTAAATGTCAACTTATGGGGTATGCAGGCTTTAGCAGGCTGGTAAACCTTAGTCATGGAGAGTTCCTCGTTCACAGCCTTCAGATCCTCTCTCAACGTGTGGACAGTCTGCTCTAGTTTCTGTGAGGAAGCAGCCATCTTCTGTTCTTTCTCCCGAAGGGAAGCAATCTCTTTCCTGTAGCCCTCCACATTATCCTGCAGCATCTCATACCTGAAGGTTTAGAGAAAAGTCATGAGAGCAAAGTTCTTGCAGATACAAAGTAGATTTGCTGCGTTCTGTGAATCTTTACCTTTTTGATGCAAACTCTAGCTGAGTTGATATTTTGGCATTTTGAGAGCGGAGGTCAGAGAGCTGCTCTTGGAGCTTCTCGTTCTGTTCGTTCATCATCTTATCGCTCTCCAGCCGCTCCTTCTTATAGGCTGAGAACACTTCCTGCAACTATACATAAAATCAGACAAATTGATTTACTTTTCTAGACAGATTTTTTTTTTATTTTTTTTTTAAGTGCAATAACAAAATTATAATACATCCGGGACTTCAGTCATTTGATGATTCTTCAAATCAAAGTTATATTATGAGAGGGTTCTAAGAAGGCAATTTGCAACAGTTCTTTGATGCTTTTACATAAAAATAAAAAAAAAGTTGCATCAAATAAGACGTAAAGAAATTTTTTACTAGAGGTTTAGTGATTCCTTGCATGTGAAAGATAAAAAAAAAAAAAAAAAAATTAGATCATGAAACAGCTTGTATGGAAATGTCTAGTGTGAGTAGCGCCATCTGGTGGCATCCTAAAGCTATTGCAGAACTGAGCCAAATGCTTTGTTTTTTACAAAATTTAGACAAAACTTTTTTCTCAGTTGCATTTATATTTTACAAGATTGAAATACACAACCATGAACTTGCATTTAAATTTGGCATTAAGTATTGAGGGTCTATTTTGGTGTTTTTAAATTTAGAACTAAAAACTAGCATATCAAACTGAACTATCTGATCGTCCTAATAAAACCTAAAACCTTAGCCTTCAGTCTCCATCTTTTCTGCATGGCCTTTTTCTTTCACTTAAAATTTGCTAAAAACTACACTGGAAGTGACGTCATGTTGGAGTGATCTATAGATCAGTTTTAAAAGCAGAATGTTTCCATTCGCTTACAGGGATATCTGTCATACTTATAACAGTTTAAGCTAAAGGATCCAACACAGATTTAAATCAATCCAATAATGTTATGATAGTAAAATAAACACTTATTTTATTCTGATAAAAAAAAAAAAAAAAAAAAAGAGCTTTGCAATCACCTGTCGCAAAGCTGCCTTTGCCTCCAGTGCCTCAGCAGACTCCATCATAGCCCCGAGTGCAGTGGGAGTTCCTGTGGTGGGAGTGGTTGCCGGTGAACGCCGAGGGGTAGAAGTCAAAGAAAACTCCTCCACTGATGTTCCTAAACATCGAGCAACCATGAACTCAGACACAGAAATCCAGTCAAACTAAAATGTCCATTCAAACATGTTTTCTAAGGACGCCCTCACCTTGTTGAGGGAAGGCCCCTCCTGTAGCCTGGGCCAGCAGCATGCGGTACATGTCCCTCTGCCTCACGATGGATTCTGCCATCTTAATCTGCTGGCTGCGCTGCTCTTTCAGGGACTCCAACTCAGCCTGGGCCCTCGCCAAACTCATTTCCAGCTCCACACGACTTTAACAGTCAAAAAATGTCAATTAAGTCATATTTTGTTTTTTCCTGCAGCTATCAAGATGTTAAGGAAAAAGAAATCAAAAGGAATCAGAACATGAGACGTACTTATTGCCAGTGCTTTCCTGCTCTTCTATCTCTTGGGCCGCGCTTAGGTCCCTAAGGGCCACAAGAAGTCTCTGGTTCTGCTTCTGGAGCTCCTCCACACTGCGGAACGTCACCAAGTGTTGGCTGATCACCTCTGATGTGCTGCTGATGTCAGCTGAGCTCACCTCCTCCTCCTGAAGCACGTGGTTCCCACGGGCCTCTTCCAGCTCAATGAGCAGCACTTGGACCTGACAGAATGAATGAAGCATTTGGCTGAATTTTCTAGAATGGAATGATTTTATCTCCAAGCGGTCATAATGAGCTGAAACCAACCTGTTTGGCCAGGTCAGCCACCTGGAGTTCAAGTCTCTGATTGTCTCTTTCCAGGACAGTGGATTTCTTATTAGCTTCATCAGCCTCGTTCTGCAGACGGTCAACTTCCTGCAAAAAACACGTAGTACCAAAAACTTTAAGGGACTGCTAACAGAAATACAAACCCTAGAGGTATTTTTTTTCCCCACATTTACATACATTTTCCAATAACTTAATTTGAGATTTAATGTGACAGACAAAAGAGAGCAATTGTGGAAGGAAAAAAGGTTCATGTTTTTTTTTCTTCAAATCAAAAGTCTGCTTAAATTTTCTTCCACTTGCAGCCTGCACCGAGCTCTACAGGAGGCAAAGCTCAAGGTGCATAAAACCCAAACTAGAATGGCCTATATGAAGAACAGCTATGCAGAGGGAATCTGTGCTTCAAGCAAACGTCCGCACTTAATTAGTACACAGGTTTATTCTCACGGGGTGTGAATATTTTGACATTGGTCTACCAATCCCTGATATGTGCAGCTTATTACTTATCTTTTAAGCTGATATTGAGTTTTCCTCCTCAGTTTACATTATGACAAAATCATAACAAATGTTACACTAGTCTCAGTTAAAACAACAAAAAGAACATTTATTTTCAAACAAAACATTAACAATGGACAAAAAAAAAAATGGAAGGAACAGAAATGCATGCGCTTTATATGATTTTACAGAGATCAGAGCAGTGCGCTTCTGCTCTGAGAAGGTTGCAAATACCCGGTTCGATCCCAACAGCCTCCACTCTGGGTTCCTCCACAAGACCTTTAACCCCTGACTGCTGCCTGGGCGCCGCACAATGGCAGCCCAATGCTCCCCAAGGGATGGGTCAAAATGCAGAGGTAAATTTCTCCAATGTGAGAGCAATTAAGTTCAATTATTATTATTATTATTATTATTATCAGGCCGAAGCATTCTTTGACCAGTATTGGGCAATGCCAAGAAACAAAGAAAAACACAAAAAAAAATTGGCCAAAATTGCTGTCGGTTGAAGTATCTTTAATGTATCTCTAATGAAACCAGAATACAAAAAGCTGCTGCAGATTTCTTCAATCAGCAAAAACTGTGACTGCTTGTATCTTTTTTAATCCACATAA
This sequence comes from Cyprinodon variegatus, assembly GCF_000732505.1. Lineage (NCBI taxonomy): Eukaryota > Metazoa > Chordata > Actinopteri > Cyprinodontiformes > Cyprinodontidae > Cyprinodon > Cyprinodon variegatus. The sequence goes on from NW_015150812.1 coordinate 579,604, forward strand.
GCACCACTTTCTTTTGTTAGTGCAGCATATACAATTTTAATAAAATCCATTCGGGTTTTTAGTTCTTATTAGAGATGTAAACAAATAAACAACTAATTAATTGTTGATTTGTGGTTTATCAACTTCAAATTTGTTCCATCCAGTTAATTGATAATATCTGCTTGATGTTGCACTGCCGTCCACTAGAGGATGCTGATGTTGCTTTTTAAGCAGAGCCTTCAAGGCATTAACAGAACTTATTCCAGAATGGAGGCATGCTGAAACGGAACCATGAATGATTCAAGGATCCGGTCTGGATTTATTAACTTTTTAATGGCAACGAGGATGCAGAATTAACTTATGTTGTTCGTTTTATAAAAATAAACACTGGATAAACTTCAGTTATCACCTAAATAAGCCCATTTGGACACGGTGTATGGAGGAGCAGCATCAACTTCTCTGATGTGTTTAGAAAGCAAGGATGTGATGATAGAGAGGGGAGGGCGCTGTGCAAAATATTTGTAAAATGATAGAAAAGTCCGGCTAGCAATAAGTCAGTCATTTATAGACATTGCTTAGATCACAAATTACAGTAAAATCAGAGCTATATCACAGTTAGTTACATCAGTGAAACAAAGTGGCAAAGTCTTACAGCGTATCGAAGTGTTATAACCTGTGTTAATAATAAAAATACATTAAAAATCATGCATTTCATGTATTTTATTCATCTTTTTGTATTCAGTATCCCAACAGATTCCTGTTAAGTTATATCTTATAAATATGTATAGTTTAATTATGTATAACAAGACATTATTTTGTTTATTCAGTTATAACACAGCTTGGTTTTTAACAGCTAAATAATTACAACTTAATGATGTGCTTCTTTTATTTACTGTAAAAAATATTAAGCCCTTCATTTTATGAAATATCCTCTTGATTCAAGAGAAAACCCAGATTTTTAAGAACATTGCTGTTTAGCAATTAACCATCTTGATCGAAGTCGACGAAAGAAGATCAATAAACTTTTTTCATTCTTTAAAGACACACCGTGGACTTTGTGACCTAAAGAGTTCACGCATACGAGTTATTTTAAATGATTTCTCAGGCCAATATACAGCACTTGACATCATCAATGCTACGAGTTATGCTTCACTTTTGAAATACTGACTATGTAACTTGGGAATTGGCCAGGTCACATGACCTCGAAGAACATATCGCTTTACAGTCACAGACTCCTATATTGTAATGGAGCTAAGGCTTTTGCTCTACTATTTTTCCGCCTGGTCGACTAGTGGTCATGGCTGAGGCAAGGAAAAAGTTTAAACCTACTGAGGAGGCTTAAAGAAGAAAACTGGCTGAAAGATGAAACCGGATGTAAAAAGGTTTAGGGCTGCAACTAACGATTATTTTAAAAATCGATGAATCGGCCGATTATTTTTTCGATTAATCGATGAATCGGACAAAAAATTTTTTTTTATATTAACCTCTTTATTCCAAAATAAACATTTTAGACAGAACAAACAAGTACACAAGTACAGGTTGCTCATTAACTGTACTGGTGCAATATGAAAAATAAATGTTTGTGTTAAAACTACGCAAACTTACATGAGAAATGTAGCTGATTACCACAAAATATAGGGTACTTTGTTTCATAAAGCGCAAAAAAAGACTTTTTTTTTTTTTTAAAAGCCCCTAAGGGGTTCAAACAATAGGCCCCCCCATTTCAACAAATGAGTTTTTTTTAGACTAGAAGAGTTCTGCCTTTTAAGACAGGAAAGTATAGCAGTTAAAGTTGCTGCTTGAGAAAATACTGAACCATAGAGATAAAAATAGCCCTGTGATTCATATTATAAATTGTATTTGGAATAAAAATGAGAGAACTAGGGGTGCTAAAAAACACATCCTCCAAAGACAGATATTTACATGGGAATGTGGCAGATAATTAATTGACATATTACTGATCTTGCTGGATTTTATGCTTTACTTCCATAAATTGCAGGATCTTTACTTTATTTTTGCCAGAAGATTTAAACTTTAAAAGCCTTGCCCTCATAATTTGCAAGTTAATTTATTTATAAAGAAAATATAAACGCTGCTTAAGCTAATTCAAATGAAATTAAAAGTAAAATAAGTAGCCAACCTTATCAGTCTGTAACCTACTAACACGGTAAGGAAAGCATCAGATGAGCTACCTGAGAAACTAACGTTAAGTTTCCCCATTTTAAAACCAAACAAACATGGTGGTTCCGTGCCATGTTAATTTGTTTTGACAAAAGTTGCATGTTACGACTTTTTTCACTTTACAAAGAGCAGGCTATTTTAATTATTGTGATCAATTTGCGCCGTCAATCCCGGCGCATGCGCGCTTCATTTGCAGTCTGGACGCTGAGGGTAAACATCCTGCTGCTCTGACTGCAGCGCTGAGAGGGACTCCTGCGGGAGCGGGGGGAGGCGCCCCACGGCAGAGTAGGAACGATACATGCTTTCACGTAAGAGTCTCCAAAAGCCGCCAGTGACACCGTAAAAAGCGACTTTTTTTGAAAAATAGTCGCTGGAGGGGTCTGAAAAGTCGCTGAGTTGGCAACACTGCACCTGCAGCGCTGGCTCGCTCTGCCGTATTTTTTCTTCTTCCCCGCTTCAGTCAAGTGGATGTGATGACGGCGGTGGCGGATGATGCATTAATCGCGCGACACAACTAATCGATGATGAAATTCGTTGCCAACGCTTTTAAAAGTCGATTTTATCGATTCGTTGTTGCAGCCCTAAAACGGTTTACCTTTTCTTTAATTTATTATTAGATTGGTAAGTAAAAACATTATCCTACTATACAGTCATGTATCTTTAATATTTTCAATGTTTAGTAGAAGCAAAATACGATCAGAGCAAGGTGACAGGCTACAAACAAAAGCTAAGAACCCCACAGCCTGAGTGTGTAAATCTCAGGCATTCCATGAAAACGACCGATTCCTACTTTTCATAAAAACAAAACCAGTAGAACATGGTAGTGATAATATTTTAGGCCAATCATACTGCTTAGTTGATTTTTTATTCTTTATTATTTAATTGGCGGAATGGCTGTTTTTACTAGGGATGCACAATATAATCGGCCCCTTATCGGTATCGGCCTTAAAACTGAATATCGGACATCGGCCACCACACCGATATTTAATCCGATATTTGATCAGCTTCTGAGTTTCTAAAGTCTAAAAAAAAAAAAAAAAAAAAAAAAAAAAAAAATACTAGTTCTTCCTCAAAAACGTTTTTACAGACTTAAAAACTTCTAAAGACGAGGGGAAAAATATTGATACATTAAAATATCACAATATCTTCATATGCTGATATATTGCCATTTAAAAACACCATATCAATCTCTTTTACTAATGAAATATTGCTATATGTCATCGTTATGCTACGAAATCCCCCGAAAATTCACGAAATTTTGCCATTTTTATATGTTGATATATTGACGCGGTATCGATCTATTTTACTAACAAAATCTCACAAATTTGCAAAATATCATGAGAGTTTGTAACAGAACGATGAAATTTCACGAGATTTTGAAAGTAAAATAGATAGATACCGTGTTTTTAAAAATCAATTTGATATCAGCAAATTAACATCTCTGTTGGGTCTCCCCACCCCATGCATGAAGCTGTTGCAAAACTGGAGAGCTCCTTCAGTGACAGACTGCTGTACCCTAAAGCCGGGCTTACACTGTGCAACTTTTTGCCCTTTTTGGTCCGACTTTCACCCTGATCGTGCGTCATGTAGTGTACGGGGGTAACGAGAGGCGATCAACCTCTCAAACCACCTGCCTATCAGGAATCGTGAGGTAGGAAGAAATTCAATCGGCCGTCGTGGGCAAATCGCTCTGTGTGTAAACAACGACTCTTCTTTTACGTTTTCTTAGCCATCTTTGTCCAAATACGTTGTTGCCTTTTCTTTTTAGGGCTTTCAGCACAAAATTGCACAAATTGCTATGGCAGCGTTTCACTCTAGTGAGCTTCATATTCCTCTTTTACTCGTTTGGCTTCCGGATAGACGAGTCCGATTAGTGCCATCTCACTGCGGAGCAGAGTCCAACGTTATTAGACGTACATTGTGAGCAGGTAGATTGCCTCAGGTAGTCGGGTCTCACAGAATGAGAACATACATTGTTAGCTGTGAACTTTTAAATTCTGAGGTTTCGTCTTACAATGTGAGCTGTAACTGTTTGCAACAACTGGAAAAAAATAAAATAAAAATAGCAGTGTATGCCCGGCTTAAATGCACCAGGGAGCGTCATCACAGAGCCTTCCTCCAAGCAGCTGCACGACTCTATAACCACCACTGTTCCCAACAACCTCAATAAGTTGTTGCATTCATGCTGAATTTGCAGTTTCTATCGTAGTCAGTTAAATAACATGCTGCTGTCATTTTTCACATCTCTGATGTTGCTGCTATTATTAAATATCTATTGCGGTAAAAATGTCCATAGCTTTATGTTGGATATTTATTCTCCAGGTGCACAGTTTTTATATTGTTAAACACTTTACAGTACAGTATTTTTAATTGTTTATCTTTTAACTCTTCACCTTCCTTATACTGCTGTAAACACCATAATTACCCCATTGTGGGACAATAAGGGGATTTTCTATTCTAATCTTTTCTAAATTGCTGTAATAAAATCAAGGTAAAGTTATCCAATTGGAGGTAGCAGTAAACCCCCAAAGATCTAGAACTGGCCAACATCGCCTACCTTAACAGCCTGCTCCAGTTTGGCCGACAGACTGGTCACCGACTTCTGCATGCGCTCATGCTCGTCCCTCTGCCGTTTGAGGATGGGGGCTTTTGCTTCGACCTCCTGCACAATGTCATCCAGATACTTGTTGACACGCTTGTTCTCCAGTCGCTCCAACTGCAGCTGCTCCTGGCTCTCCAGATATGCCGTGTACAACTGAAAACACACACAACTCCAGTCAAACATCTTTAAGATGAAACAGTTTGGTGGCGTTATCTAGAGATGATCACAATATCTGGATTCAATACTTTTTCAAACAAGATAATACAATCAGTGTTCATTATGTTCCATAGATCCGTTTGAGGCGTGGTCATTTGAAACTGAAGTTTGGCTTTTTAGAGCAAAGAGCTGAAAAAGTACGACCTGAAAGTCTAAAAGCGATAACCGGCTATCTGGATAAACCAAAAGAGTCAAATTACAGTGATTATATCATCCTCTATGGAATCTGAGTGAAGTTGATGCAAGAAATGATTATATTCAGATGTATTTTATATTGTATGTATTTATTCTATTTTTATAACTAATGAAAATGTAAAAATATCTTGAACAGTAAAAACGAAAAAAAGCCTTTATGGTATTTTTTGTCTGTGACTTTTTACAAAAAGAGTAGGTTTGTAACTGTGAAGTCGTTTCGAGGATCGAATTTATCCTTTATTTCTTTTTTCTTTTTTTAGGCATTTATGGGACTGGGGGTAGGATTAAAGGCTGGTTTATACTCAGACAACAGATCGTCACGCAGTTCTAGGAATCAAATTGAAACATTTCTTAATCAGAAAAAGGTTTTGAGTGTAACTTTACTGTTTTCTCAGATTTCTTTGTTTTTATTTGTGTATAATTTCTTTAAAATTAAGTTTTAAACATGAAATACTCAAGATCACATTTTTGATTAATGTG
>NW_015150812.1:586025-591036 GCF_000732505.1 Cyprinodon variegatus
CTAAATTAATTCTCTAATCTAAAAAGTAACGGTTTTACCTCAGTCAGTTTCATGCTGGGTTTTATTTTAGACACAGCAGCAGCTGTTGCAGACATTGTTGTTAATTGATCCTCTGCCAGAATGTCTCCACCAGCAGGTCCTAATGAGAAAAATATAGACAGCAAATCATCTAACTGTTGACAGGAAGATTGGGTGAGAACTTCAGTGTAATCTGAGAAGAAGCAGCAAAGGAAACGATTAGAAAAAAAAAACTAAGGAAAAGTAAATTCGACATAACTGACCTCTGAGTTTAGAAGAAGACAGCAGATCGTTTGCGTTGTCCAGCTCTTTCTCAAGGCCTTGGATCCTTTCCTTTAACTCGTTCACTGATTTTTCCGACACACCGTTAATCTCCTGCAGCTTTTCCTCAAGAACCTTGTTGGCTAAAAAATAAATAAAGAGATAGAAAAAAGGAGAAAAGTTCAGAATTACAGCTGAAAACTAAAATTAAGAATACCTAATAACTGCAGCTGGTTTACATGAACTTATATTTGTTTGACAATAAAACAGGCTTAAATGAGGCACGCTGACTTTTCAGTTTTTCTGAAAACCTTTTATAACCTATCCAGGGGTCTGTGTCAGTTCTGTCCATTGGGACCAGAGCAATCTATAGCTGGAGCAGTGATGATTTTAAGGAGCATGGAGGTCCATCATCCGAAGAACAATCCAAATCAGATGCAAATCAGACCCACCCATTGTTTTCTTGAGTTGTTAGAGTCTGCTGCTTTGCATTTGGCCATTTGAATCATGATGAGACTACTTAGGTTACTGAATGAATTCCAGGACCAAATTTTTGTTCTTTGGAAGCTCGAAATCCTCCCACTTTGTTCAGTGATGGCTTTCTTCAGTTTTAAGTAACAAAATAATTTGTCAGTAGAAACATAAGCCCAATTATTAATTCAAGAAAAATATCAAATATTTGTAACATTAAAAAAGAAAAAGCAATCCAAGTATTTGGTTTCCAAACCCCCACCTCCTTGACTCTACAAAATTACTTATCCACTGGCTTAAAAACCGATTCTATTTTCTGCCAAAACAAAAAAAATTACCTGAAAGGTTCTGCTATAAACAACATATGTGGCCATGTGGGTACATAAGAAACTCCACAATAAAAATGAAATATCTTTCTCAATTAATAAGTCATTAAAACAATATTATAATCCCGTCTTTGCGGGTGTATTCAAAGTCTGAACTGAAAGCCTGGGTTCCTACCTTCTCCTGCATCTTTCAACAGTTTGTGCAGCTCCTCCACGGCCCGACTCAGCTCCTCACTTTTTGCTTCAGAATCTGCTGCTGCCCCCTGTCAGAACAAGGAACAAGGAACTCAACATCATCCTTAGGAAACTCTCCAATATTTTAGAGCTAAATTAAAGAAGCCACTTGAGAAACTGGCAGTGAGAAGCAAAATTAACTCCAATGGGCAAATATGGTGGACTTAAGACATTCTGGGCTAGACTGTCATCAAGTATTGTGTGTATGTGTGTGAAATGCTGTTATCTAATAGGACCAGTCGTGTGGAATATTGTATTCATGGTTCTTATGATTTTTATGAGAGTAGCTCATAAAATTATTTTTCTCTGCTGCACCGTCTTCATTCTGGTCGCACTGGTAACTAAAATCATTCTTTCCATCTTTTAACTATATTGAAAGACAATGTTCACATCTCTCAATTGTATTTAAACTATCAAAGCCACCCCTTGAGACGATGTTCTGATCCACCTGCAGCTGCGGCGATGCAGGTTATTGGGTAGAGAAAAAGAAAACACTTTGACAATATTTTCCATACCTTGTATAAATTGGAAAGTTTAATGTTGGCATTCAACTCATTGCGAAACTTCTCCTCCATGATGGCCTGTTGCTCTTTTGCCTGAAAAAAGGAGCAAATCAGATCAGTGATCCCAAATCTCATGCATTTCACAACAAGCGATTCAAATGGCAATATGAGGTTGGAAATACACGTACGTCTTTCAGTTTGTTGATCATGTCTTCATTTTGCTTTTGAAGATGCTCATTTGAAGTTTTCAAACTGGTCACCTGATCGTGAAGTTTGGTTAACTGCAAATCAAATTATTAAAATGAATAAAGCCAGAAGATTCTAAGAATATACATCATTTCAACTACAAAATATTTCTACAAATAAAGAAATTTAGCCAACCTCATCATCTTTATTCTCCAGCAAACATTTCAGCTCCAAGATGTCATTCCCCTTTTCCCTGGAAAGAGAGAGCAGCTCCTCCGTCTTTGCCTTCAGCTCCTCTTTAAACCAAGACATCTGGCCATGCAGGAGCTCCTTCTCTTGTTCCATACGCTTCTCCTTGTACTAAACAGATGAAACAACTATGACCAATAGCTCATTTATAAGTTAATATTTATAAAAAACAAAAATCATCTCAGAACTCACCTTAATATTCACCTCTGAAGCTTCAAGTTCATCCACCTTCCTCTGCAGAGCCATCTTGGAGGTGTTCACTTCCACTAATTTATCATTCAGCTGCCTCAAGTCATCTAAAAGGGCAAAACAAAAAACTGGGTATAGTCATGTTCTTTTTTAAATACATAAATAATTATATTATTATATTATAATACAATAAATAATTAAACAGTGTACAAATCATTCGTTTAAGTCCCTACCATTTAGATTTTCTACTTCCAGAGATCTCTTTTCCAGGGTTCTCACGAGTTCCCGCTTTTCTGCCTCCAAATCCTCTTTGACTTTCGAAAGCAAGGTCTAAAGAGAAACAATGAAGGGTTTTACTGCAATATATGGTGGAAGAGGTCAGGGACGATTTGCAAATAAAATTTGAAAGTGTGGTTGAGAAAAAAAAAAAAACAGCTGTTTGATGTGTAAACAAACATCCTGTCATAACATAAAACAAAAGAGGATGGTACAGGCTGTCTCCTGGCACAAATTGTGTAAGAAAAATAAAAGACATTTTTTAAATCTAAAAGTATTTAGCTTTTTAGAACCATGATAACATACAGTGGAATCTGCTTATAGTGGTCACAAATATAGTAATCAACTGCTTATATAGATCACAAGGCTTGGGACAGAATCATTTCTATACAAATGCTGTTTAAATTATTGGTTTATAGTAATCAAGAAATCGGCTTATAGTGTTCATTTTTGGCCATTTTATGAATGTAAACATGAGCAAAAATCATTTTAAAATGACGTGTACATCTCAGAGGTATAAGAGCGCTTTGGTAAGGGTACCAGTGCTGCACGCAGCGAGGAGGGGGAGGATGAAGAAGAGGACAATGTTGTCCCTTCCAGAGCTGAGATGAGGAATGCAGTTTGCATTTTAAAGACTAGTCTCCTGCATGCTGAATTAAAAAACTTTGACCTTTTACATTGTTTTGAAAAAGAAGTGAACTCGGTTTTGGACATAACTCTGATCCAGGGAACCATGGATAAATATGTTAAGTGATTTTCATAATGCGGCGCAGCAGATCCCCAACACAAAACAGAGGTAAGCTAACTTTAATTTTTTGCAGCCCTTGAAGTTATCTTCTATGTTGCTATTGTTTGTTTCAAACTTTATTTTCAGACATGCTTAAAAAAAACGCACTGGTGGCACAGCAAAGCTGATGCACAGAATAAGTTACATAGGCCTACTGTAGGCTATCAGAGTTACGTCCGCACACAGCGCAGTACTGTGCTGTGATTTAGTGTTTGTTTCAAACTTTATTTTCAGACTTGTAAAAAAATGCGCACAGCACATAATAAGTTAGGTAGGCTACCAGAGTTAAGTCTGTGCACAGCACAGTATACTGTAATTAAACTTGCATGGTACTGTAATAAAATTCAGTAAATGCGGAAGCTATCCAATTCATTTCATTTTTCTCATTGAAAAACCATACAAATGGCATTTAGATGATATTCTGCATAAAAAATAAGTGAAAATAACTGTAAATTCGATTTTGATAATTAACCGCTTATAGTGTTCAAATAGGTTCTAGACCAACGTGATCACTATAGGCGGATTCCACTGTATCTGATAGGTGGAAATCATATTTTATTGTACCAAGTGGAAGTTTAAAAACCACTGCTATACATGGCTAGGTACCTTTCCACCTCATGTTACTGCACACTGCAGATCAGCTGGCTAAATTAAATGATAATGAAATCTTTCATTGCTGCAGGGGCCGTCCAATGCAGCTTCAAATATCTTTGTATTTTCTGTGTTTTTCAACCATCTTTGTATTTTCTGTGTGTTGCTTTACCTGCTCTGATGACAACTTCTCCTGGACAGACTCATTTTCCCTGTTCTTCTCAGACACACCTTTTAGTTCTTCACCTTAATCAGAGGTTTAATAGTAATTTTGATCAATAACACTTATTAAAAATGAGAACCAGAAAGAGTTAAGTAAAGCGGAGAAAGTTTTACCCAGTTTAGTGAAATCCTCTTTGAGTTTTAGATGTTCTTGAGCCTGCGACAAGAGCTCCGCCTGGCACCGCTGAAGTTGTTCAACTTTTTCGAAAAACTGTTGCTCTAAATAGGGAGAATAACCAGAATATATCAACCTATACCAGATTTAAAAAAACATGTTTTATGCATGCAAAAACTATCAGTTAGCAAAAAAAAAAAACAAAATCGATGGTGTTAGCTTTAGCTAGCCTCCGTTTTATAAAACGTTAAAACTGTAACGAAAATAATAAATATAATGAAACTATCTGATAGTATTGTTACAGGTATAAAAATATGAGGCACAATATTGACTATTGCTAATAACTGACTTGTGCTATTTACAGTCATTCCTCCTCATTAACACGTTTAACACTAACGGCTAGCTACATTAGCACTAACTCACCGCTGTCAACCCGGAACTGTTCATGGTGTGCTTTTAAAGAGTCGATTTCGTATTGCCGATCCAATAAAAGTTTCTCAAGTTTGCTTTGAAGAGTTGTCGGCAGTTTAGAGAGCTCGGAGGAATCCAGCTCCTGCAACAGCAGTGCCGCCATTTTCAATAA
>NW_015150812.1:592879-595024 GCF_000732505.1 Cyprinodon variegatus
CTAAAAAGTGCCCTCCCCCCCCTCCTGAGCACCTGCCCCCCAAAATGTCTGTGCACGCCTCTGATACTGACAGTATTATTATCCTATCACCAACTAATCCAATATGCCCTGATCCAGGAAAAAAATTATTTGGCCGCTGGCGGGTGGGGCTAGTGTACTAGGCTAGCTGTTTTTAACACGGAGCTATCAAAACAGCTCTGGTGTCTTGATGAAAACAAATAAAACGAATTAAGTCAGTCTGACAATAATTTTAGTTCTGCTTTTTGTTCCCAATTCATCAAGTTTAAATGTATTTTTAGGAGAGGTAATCAAAGGAGCTCCAGTTTTATAAATACAGGTTAATATCATATTAATTTGTATTTATTTTGATTCCTTACTAACTTCCAGGCAACAAATTTATGTAGTTTTTATTTGAGATTAAAAGAATGCAATGATAATAATTAAATGCTCAGATTAAAATATTAAGTACAATAGTCTTTATTTTATAATCAGCTATTGTACGTTCCACTTTTGGACAATCATTAATACTTTTGACTAAGAGGGATACGAATGGTAAGACAAAATCCCTAAAGGATTCCACAAGTCAGACAAAGTTGGGAAATACGGGCCTAGAAGAGCAGATGAGTAATATGATGCGTTTCCAGAGCAACAGTTATCTTTCCCCCCAAAGCCCACTCCTTTCTTTTGCAGGGATGATCAGTTTAGAGGTTCTGCTGATTCACCTGAATCACTGTTGCTTTTTTAGCAACAGGAAAGAGTTTTGATCCTGTAAGTGCTATTATATTTACACTCCTGCCTGACTACAGCACGAAGGAATGGAATTTGGGTGGAGAAAACCCCATTGCCTAACTAAAGCTTTAAGAGTTCACCCACATCTCACCCAGGGAACAACCGAAGTTTCCTTAATCTCATTTAAAGCTGTGAAGGCCTGACTGGTTCGACTGTATGGTTTAGATATAGAAAAATGGCATTTCTTAAATTAAAAAAAATCCCTCCAAACTTATCTGGTGGTAAAATTTCCTTAATCCCAATCTGTTTGTTACAGTCAAACTAAAATCCAGACATTAAATAGAAAAAGAAAGTAGGCTGTAATATATTAAAACAACACAAAAAACTACTGCCCAGGTATAAATACACTCTAATACAGAAAGGAAAAACCCTTGAAGCATTGTTCTAAATAAGGTGGCTATTAATTTAGCAGCTTGGAGCTAAACAAAATTGAAATTTTTGTAATTCCTTATAATATAATATAATATTTCAAATCAAAAATCTGTTCTGTTATGTGTGTTTTATTCTTTAAAAAAAATGCAGACTGTTAGAACCCAAAATAATGTTGTTTCCAGAAACATTAAACCTGGAAGTGTTCATCTGACAGTGAACAACTCCACATGGCTGGGGTGACCACATCCTCTGCTGAGACTGACGGAGCAGAGCAGATTTTTCTCCGGTCCGGACGTCAAGAAGATCTGGTTTGTCAAATTGAAATAAAGTAATTACAGATTAGCAATTACAAATTAGAGCATAATTCTTCTGTATTCCAAAAAACTAAGGCAGTTTATTTAAATTACTGGACACAAACTATTGGTATTTCAACATACCAGGAAGCTGATTTCTCATCCCAATCAAAATTTTTATTTTATACTGAGAGGCTCAAAAGTTTCATCAAATCCAGTCACAACAACTTTCAAGAGCACATGGCACAACTTCAAAATAAACTTTGCATGGATGAGGAAATGCTGATTTTGGAAATAGATAACAAACCAATAGGGGAAGTGTTGGCCTTGTGGTTAAAGAACAGTGCTTGTGCTCTGAGATGAAACTTGTCACTGTCTACGCACTAACCACAAGGTGCTTAGGACGTAGAGCTTGGCATCCTGAGGTTGTGATTTTGAAACCCACTCCCACAGACTGCCACTCTGGGTCACTGACAAAAAGACCCCTTAACCTCCACACTGCTCCCCGTGCACCGCACAATGGCAGCCAACTGCTCCCCAAAGGGATGGGTTAAATGCAGAGAGTAATTTTGTTGCTCTTGTTAAAGTGAGATTGGATTTGTCCCCTTGTAAGGAAGGCTGTAGCGCCCCAGGGGCCTTCTCACCGGTTCTTTTCCTGGGAGCAAGTTAGTTACTACTCTTAACTCAAACT
>NW_015150812.1:595460-610001 GCF_000732505.1 Cyprinodon variegatus
ATCCACAATGTGAAGGAAGGCCTTCTGCTCTGTCTAATCTGACTAACAAAATAACAATGCACATGATGTATAAATAATAAAACCTAACACTCTGTACTTGTGACAGTATAATGACAATAAAAAGCTGGGGAAAAATTGTTTGATTATCCCTATTGCAAAGACTTACAAAGTAAATATAATGTTTGGGAAGTGATTGATGCTAATGAAAAGTTTTAATTATGTCATATTAAAGTAAACGTTCATTGCCGCAGGTTTTTCTCCTATTACAGGTATAGTGGAGGATATTCTTCTTCTGGGTAGATCATCAAAATAAGTGGTCCTCCTAATTGTCAATCACTCGACCCCATTTTAACTTATCGGTGGTGAGTCTGACATAGTGGAAAAATCGCAAAATCTTCTTTTGGAAATTAAGTTTTATGAGCAATGCAAACAGTAACTTTTAAACAGCGTGCATTAGGAGAAATGGGCTTGTGCACGCTCCTGCATGCGTTTAATAGGTGTTCCGTCTTGGGAGCGGGTACAGGGTTGTGGATGTGCATTTTTATTTGGAAGTGGAGAGGAAGGAGCTTTTCAAAAATTCGCAAAAATCCTCCACTATACCTTTAAATAATAACATCGCGCATGCTCTCCTCAAGCTTCAAGGAAGTTGGAGCGGAACAAGATGGGAGGAACCACGGAGGCTGTGCGCTTTGCTTTCCCCCAGGGCGGAGAGCAGGATGTGGGATTTCGGTGTTAGCCCCATATTGTCACCATCACCATCCACCTCTTCAGTTCTTGTAACTCTTCATATATTTTACCTTCCGTATGACTTACTCATGGCCACGATAAACACTGTGCTGAAACAAGAAAATCATTTAAAAAAAAGCCTCTATAGCTAGGAAGTCCATGTAGGATTGACTATAACTTGAAATGTGTTCCTTGTGTCAGGTTTGGTGGAGGTTTTGAGGACCCAAATGCAGAGAGGAGTAGGCACGGATGAGTTTGAATGGTTTAATGAAAGTCCAAAGGAAACAGAGGCAAAAATACAAAAATACTGAAAACCAAACAAAACCAATAAACATCATGAAAAATATTTGAGGGAAGCAAGAGACTAGGAAGCAACACACACAAAAAACCAGCACAGAATGAAGTCTCTGGTGCTCTTTTAAGCCCATATGGCCCCTGCTTAAAACCTTTTATGACTCTGTGGTGGCCTCAGCCCTCCTCTACGCTGTCGTCTGCTGGGCCCCTGGCAGCTCAGAGCGGGACAGAAAGAGACTGAATAAGCTGGTGAGGAAGGCCACTTCTGTCCTGGGCTGCCCTCTGGACTTGGTGGAGGAAGTGGCTGAAAGGAGGATGCGGTCCAAACTCACATCCATCATGGACAACACCTCTCACCCCCTGCACCAGACTGTAGAGGAGCTGAGCAGCTCCTTTAGTCAGAGACTTAGACACCCAGCCTGTAAGAAGGAGCGCTACCGCAGGTCATTCATTCCTGCTGCCACCAGACTCTATAATAATGCACTATAAACACAAGAACTCCTGTAAAAACCACTGTGCAGCTACATTATAGTTTTTTATTTATTGACTGTGAACAATATCCTGTGCAGTATGTCAAATGTGCAATATTTCTCCACCTGTATATAAGCCATCCGGATTGTACATATTTTTATTTCTTATTTTTTTATTTCTTATTTTTATTTTGTTTTTCATTGTGTGCGAAACATGTACACTTGCACCTTAATTCTATTTATCTTGATATACTGTATATACCTGGATATACTGTATATGTATTGCTTATTCTTAATGCACCTTTTTCCTCCCTGTTTGCACCTTCTGTAACTTCTATGCCAATATGTGACGAGTGAATTTCTCCGCTGTGAGATCAATAAAGCTCATCTAATCTAATCTAATCTAATCTAATCTAATCTAATCTAATCTAATCTAATCTATTTAGGACTACTTTCACCTGTGTAGGCTACCCAAGGTCTCCACAAAGATCCTCTATAGTAGAGATGCACAACTCACACTTACCCACACACAGGAACCCTGACACTTTGGTCTAAACCAGAAGTCTTTATGATCCAAAAAGGTGCTATTGGCCAGATTTAAAGCTATGTGAAGTTATCTCTAAATCTTTATTAGCCATTGCAAAAGAACCCTTATAAGTTTTCTAAGTTTTAAAATTCAGAAAACATACACGACTCAAAACAATTAAAGGAATACTTTGTAATCAGAGTATAGCATCAAGTTGATTAAACTTCTGGGATATTGATTTGGTCAGGTAAGTAGCAGAGGGGGTTGTTAATCAGTTTTAGCTGCTTTGGTGTTAATGAAATTAACAACAGGTGCACTAGAGGGGCAACAACGAGACGACCATCAAAACAGGAATGGTTTTACAGGCGGAGGCCGCTGACATTTTTCCCCTCCTTTATCTTTTCTGACTCTTTTTCACCAGTTTTGCATTTGGCTAGGGTCACTGTCACTACTGTTAGCATGAGGCGCTACCTGGGCCGTAGAAGGTCTACAACCCATCAGCAGGACCAGTATCTGCTCCTTTGTGCAAGGAGGAGGAGGAGAAGCACTGCCAGAGCCCTACAAAATGACCTCCAGCAGGCCAATGGTGTGAATGTCTCTGACCAAACAACCAGAAACAGACTTCACATGGGTGGTCTGAGAGCCCAACATCCTCTAGTGGGCCCTGTGCTCACTGCCTGGCACCGTGGAGCTCAAACTGCCACTGGCGCCCTGTGCTTTTCACAGATGAGAGCAGGTTCACACTGAGCACATGTGACAGACGTGAAAGGGTCTGGAGGAGCCGTGGAGAACGTTATGCTGCCTGTCACATCTTTCAGCATGGCCGGATTGGTGGTGGGTCAGTGATGGTCTGGGGAGCATATCCATGGAGGGACGCACAGACCTATACAGGCTAGACAATGGCACCCTGACTGTCATTAGGTATCGGGATGAAATCCTTGCACCCACTGTCAGACCCTATGCTGGTGCAGTGGGTCCTGGGTTCCTCCTGGTGCACGACAATGCCTCATGTGGCCAGAGTATGCAGGCAGTTCCTGGAGGATGAAGGAGTGGATACCATTGATTGGCCCCCACGCTCATCTGACCTAAATCCAATGGAAAACCTCCAGGACATTATGTTTCGATCCATCCGATGCCACCAAGTTGCACCTCAGACTGTCCAGGAGCTCAGTGATGCCCTAGTCCAGATCTGGGAGGAGGAGCATGCCCTGATGTTGTCAGGCATGCATACAAGCACGTGGGGGCCAAACAAATGACTGAATACCATTTTGAGTTACTGCAATGAAATTTCAGCAAAATGGACTAGCCCGCTGCATCATTTTTTCACAGAGACAGAGTGAGGGACGCTGCAGATTTGAAGATGAAAACGATATGTTATGGTTGTTATGATTTTTATGTTATAATAATTATATTTATAATATTTTTTATGTTATAATATATTTGGTTGTTACACAAGGGACTAATACGTTGATATTTGAAAGTTCTTAAAAATATATTTGCACTTACAACTATTCGTATTACTTGCACCAAAGTTTTATTTGTTATTAATGTTGCTGATGTTTTTGAGCCCTTACTGAAAAGTAAGGGCTATATATATATATATATATATAAATGGGATTTGGACCCAATGTGTACTTTTTGTAAAAATAATGAAGAAAAGCTTATTCATCTTATTTTGGAATTGTAATTATACCAAAATATTCTGGAGAGATATGTCCATTTTTTTCATTAAAAAAAATCTTAACATTACTTTAACAGATGTTAAAGAAGGATGTTTTGTTTGGGATGGAAAATGTGAACTTGTCATAAGCGAATTTTTATGTTATTAATTTTTTTATTATTTATGGTTAATATCATATTCACACCTCCAAATATTTACAACAAAAACCTAATTTCCAGATTTTATTATCTTCTATTAATATCTATATAGAATCCTTAAAATTTAGTTCAAATGCTAAAGCCATGCAAATTCTAACTGCCCATAAAGAATTATTATAACCCTCGAGCATAGATTTGATTTGGACATTTTAAAATAATAGTTCTGTTCTGTAAAGCCCTTTGTTGTTGTATATGTTCATCATTATTAATGTTCTATATTGTTAATGTATGTTCTTATTTTGCGATAATGAAAAAAAAAAATTCTAACATCTGCTCAGCCCCTCCGCATGCCAGTGACGTTACGCTACATGATTGGCTGAACGTTGCCACATGACGTAAAACATTATGGTTGTCCAGACAACAATAATAACATTGCGCAGCGTCAGTGTGCCGAGTCGAGGGCATCTGTAGTAGCATATCTAATGACCTATGAAGTTTTACCTGATCAATACCAAAACTAAAAAAAATCTGTTTATGGTGAACAAAGTTAAAAAGTAAAACGATGCAAAAAGTGAAAAAAAAAAAGTTGAAAAACAAAAATAGTAACTCCGCCATAGTGTCTCTTTAATTTTGCCAGTCCCGAGCCCGGGTAAAGGAGGAGGGTTCGTATTGTAATAAAATAAACATTAATAAAAAAAAAAGGATTAAAATAAAATTAAAAAATAAATTAACATTAATGGACAGAAAAAGTAGCTCTATATATTCTGAGTGTTTTTACTTACTTAGTCTCTCTCTAACGACGTTATTTCTCCCACAGTTCCAATAACATGCACATCACATCATACGGCTGATTATGCAAATTAGGCAATGATGTCATTCAGCGATTTATAGAGATTTACAGCACAGCCTGTTAGGGTGGCCAGATGTCCGGCTTTAGGGCGGACAGTCCGGATTTTCATTGCACTGTCCGGCGTCCAGCCGGACGTGTATTTGTCCTCCTTTATGAGGCACTAGGCTTGAGAGCAGATTTTTATTTATTTATTTTTTATTTTTTTGCTGGGCTGCAGCACAATATCCAATAATCTTTTCTCCTGTAATGTCTGGCCAGGATGGAGGTTGAGATGAAAACCTGTTTGTTAAATGTGCCAACAAAGATTATGAAATGTGAAAATGTAAAATAGCATGAGTATGGGGAAAACTCAGCAGAAGAATTATGCGTAATGACGTACCCACTGTGTGCTTCTTAACGTGATAATTAGTTAATTAATTGCGAATAGGGGCATTCTTGGCTTGCCATACTTTTGCAGTCTGGACGCTGAGGGTAAACATGCTGTGGCTCTGACTGCAGCGCTGAGAGGGACTCCAATGGGGTTGGGACAGGGGAGGCGCCCAACGGCAGCACCTGCCGCTGGAGGACAAGATTAAGAGCAAGATTTCGCTAGATTTGTCTCTAGTCGCTTTATTTTTAAAAAAAGAGTCGCTAGAGGGGTCTGAAAAGTGAGACAAAGTCACTGAGTTGGCAAAAAATGAGCAGCATAGGCGGATCTACTGGGGTGGTGATCTCTGATGGGTACGTTTTTCTTTCTATAGTTTCTTCTTGTGCAAATGCTGCAAAGCTGCCTCTCTGACATTCAATCTCACACATCTGCGACTCAGTACCTTTCCTATAATGCCCCTCTAGAAGTAGTGTTATCATTCTTCTATCTCGTATTAAGTGAGATCACATTGTACAATGTATTTCTAATATGAACTGTTTCACATGAAACACTTACTGTACATACTATTCTCACCAAAGTGTGATTAAATTCAGTGTAAACAAATGTCATATGATGCCACCCTTTAAATAATTCCTGCCCCCCTCTAGCAACCCCATAAATATTTTTCTAGATCCGCCCCTGCTGAGCAGCAAGTACTTTCTTCCTCCGGCAGCTCATTGGCGGTTTTGCAACTAACAAATAACTGCATCCGGTGTCTGGACCCCTACTTCTCCCCTTTTCCATTTATCCATCCATCCATTATCTGACACGCTTGTCCCGAATGGGGTCGCCAGGGGTGCTGGCAGTGGTGTAATCTATGTGATACGCAGGTATACGCCGTATACCCACTAGAAAAGCTTGTGAATTTCCGTATAACCACTTAAAAGTGCCCAATAATGCTCCGTTCACACCGGAGGTTTAAATGCAAAGTCAATGGTTGACGCGTGCGACGCGCCGCAAACGCGCTGCTGCTCGAGATGGAAAAATTTAACATTTGGTGATCGACGCGCCGCATCAACCAATCAGAGACGCTGATCTGTGAGCTGGCAGGGAGACAAACACATCGCTGATGATACAGAGCGCTATGATCACTCATCTGAAACAGTTTATTAATGTCTAAATTAACTGAAAATGCTAGAATCTGCCGACAAAGCGTGTTTGCTTTTATTATCCTGGTGCCTGCAGTTTGGATTACGTTCATGAAAACCGCTTCCAGCCGCCGTGGCGAACCGCAAGGTGGCTGTTGAATGGGATTCCTACTGACAGCGCCCTGCTGGTATGTGGGGGTCTGAGCGGCTCTGACAGAAATAATATTGCAAGGCAGGATGGTAATCTGGATGAACTGACTGCAGTGATTAAGTTTTCAGGTGGACTTTCGCACTTAAAAACATTACTTTATTCCCACTGATCACAGCAAATATAGCTGTAAGGCAAAGAAAGGATAGAGCAGGGAGCCTCAAAACCTTAAACCACTGATCACTTGCATGCAAACCATTCCATGTAGCACAGCTGAGTGTGAAAGAGGGTTCAGCTTAATGAACAATATCTGTGCAGATAAAAGATCTTCTCTGTTGTTGTCAAATATAAGTCATCTCATTATGATCAGTATAAATGGGCCTCCTGTTAATCTTCTTGAACCTAGGAAGTATGTGACAACATGGTTAAGAAACCACCGCTCTGCAACAGAAACAAGAAGACAAGTGAAACTTAAGGAGCTTTAAAACAAACATGGCTGGAACATTTTATAGACACAGTTTTAACCTGCATAGTACTTCTGTTCTTACATGTAGTACTTTATACTTAAGCATGTTTTGTTGTACTGTTTTATAGATTCTCCGTCTTTTCAATACAAAGCCAACTGTAGTACAGTTTGTTGTTCATTGATTCAAATGTAAGCAACAGAGAAATTAAGTAATGTTAAATATGCTTAAAAAAAAAAGTCAATTACATTGCACTCACTGGCATGCTTATTTCTAAGCGCAGTACCCACTACAATAATGTAGTCTACACCACTGGGTGCTGGTGCCTATCTCCAGCAGTCAATGGGCGAGAGGAGGGGTCCACCCTGGACAGGTTGCCAGTCCATCGCAGGGCAACACAGAGACACACAGGACAAACAACCATTCACGCACACAATCACACCTAAGGAGAATTTAGTGAAGCCCCGCCCCCTTTCCTCTGAAATCAGTGCGATGCACACCCCCCACACACACACACACACAAGGAAGTGAACTGCGATGTGGTAGTGTTACGCCTTTTACAGGAACGAGTCTTGCTGATTTTATAGTTCGTGTTTTTTTTAGATTATTATTATTTTCTCACTAATTGAAAATCTTTTTTTCTCATCTCAGAATGTTCTCTCCTTGCCTCTCGTTAGGTCTGGCGTCGATTGAATTTATGGCGGATGGCTTCTGTAAACCTGAGAGACACAAAAGAAAAGTGTTTCTTTTTTTCTTCGACTCAGTGTTTGATACGTGATTTTTTTGGGGGTTTTTTTTCTTTCAATTCGAAGCTCCTTCTGGGATTAATATTGGTGGAAAGACCGAACAGCTTCTCTATAGAATATTTTCAGCTAGAGGATTATGACTTGAAGGCCTTTCGACACCGCTCCGGGCTTCACCAGAACAACGTAGCATGGAGCAACATGGTGAAAATGGTGAGTATCTTCTAGTACCATCATCCGATCAATTGGCCTACACTGACCTCCAAAGTTGAAACGACACAACAGGCGGGCCGCCCCAAGAACGATGCCAACCCCGCCCCCTATCCAAGGAATCTTTGCTTGAGTGTGTCACCGGGTCGGAAATTGAATGTATCACTGCCCTCGCCATCTTCATCTCCATTTTATGTCATTAGCGTCTATAGGCACCGGTCAGTTACACGCAGTTGGATGAGCGCTGGTACCGTGCTCTTCGAGCTGCTGCAACCGGATTTGGATCCTGGATATTTGTGCTGCTGGTAGGAAAAATTATTTTTGATGTTACCTGTGTTCAAGGGTGTAACTTGATGAAAGTTGGTGGGGGCTGATGGACCAGCAGTTGTATTTATATTTTGGTAGAGCACTGGCGTAACTTTCTGAATGACAGGTGTGGACATGTCCCCACCAACTTTGGGCATGGTGGGGACAGTCTCCACCACTTTTCCTCTCTCTCCCGCTGCTCTCCAGTCCCACCTATATATCATCGGATCTGTCGCTTTGGGGTCGCCTTTCACTGCGCACAGAGTAGCTACGAGGATGAGAAGAGATACAGGTGTAACCTGCAGCTCTCTCTGTGCTCTGTGTAAAAAGATTTAGTACTTTATTAATAAGCAGCGTTTCCCATTAATGAAGGAGACCCACTCCAAACGCCACTTATATATTTTCGAAGCGTCCCACCCTCCTTTATAAAAATGCAGCCCCGGTTCGTCCGTGCAGTGTTGCTATCTGAGCAACTTTGTCGCTATATTTAGCGACTTTTCAGACTAGCGACAAATCTAGCGACTTCTCTGGTGTCACTGGCGGCTTTAAGAGACTCTTAGATGAAAGCACGTATCGTTCCTAGTCTTGTCCTCCAGCTGCAGGTGCTGCCGTGGGGCGCCTCCCCAGTCCCAACCCCGCGCTTCCGCTTCACCGAGTCCCTCTCATCTCAGCGCTGCTGTCAGAGCCACATGTTTACCCTCAGGGAGCGAGCGGGATGTAAATGTAAAATGTTATGTGGTCTATAACAGGCATCCCCAAACTCGGTCCTCAAGGCCCCCTGTCCTGCAGGTTTTATAGGTTTCCTTGCTCCAGCACAGCTGATTTTAATTGAAAGCTGATTAACAGGCTTTTGGTCTACTGCAATCATTATAACCAGCTGTGCTGAAGCAAAGAAACCTCTAAAACCTGCAGGACAGGGGGCCTTGAGGACCGAGTTTGGGGATGCCTGGTCTATAATAAAACTGAATTTGAAATGTTTTATCTTAAATAACGGCAGCAGTCACTTAATCAACTTGTTCATTGTGTTTTCCTGTCTAAGATAATGATTTGTAGGCTCCTTAGTGGACCACAAGGAAAAAAAGAACAAGTAAAAAAAAAAAAAGGCCTCAAAAATGCACTTAAAGGGGAACGTCGTTTTTTTGTTTTTTTGTCTTTTTTTTTCATTGGCTTCTTGATTTTATGTTATTACATCATGTTCTACTCACCCATATGAGTTTTGTGTCATTTGGAGCTGTTCTGAAGATATTCGGTTTTGTTATATCCAAGCAGACCCGGCTCCAGAAAGAAATTAAAGGGGGGGCATTCCATTTTTTTTGGGGGGGGCACACTACCTTTTCAGCAGAAAGTTGATTTACTTCAAGCTTAACACTAGCTTTGTGACCATTCATTCAGTAAAAGAAATCTCAAATCTTTATAAAAACTTTTATTAAAATTATTTTAAAATCTTTTAAAAATAATTTGCTGAATTAGAAATCAGCATTTGTTTGATTCTTAGTGTTAGAAAAAATGTGTACTGACAGGTTTTCTGAACCATGTTCTAATGTCTCCCCCCGCTGCTGGTAGAAACAAGATTTTTTACAATCATTCAGAAACTGGATACGTGTTACATCTGTATTTTGTTGAAAAACATTTATTGAACATTGTTATTGATAACATTTTAGGTACAATTAGGTCCAGATTAAATAGTCAAAGATCCACAAAATATGAAAAATAAACAATAGTGTAGTGCTGTGGCCATTCAAATAACTCAAAAGTTAACTCCTAGTTTGAATCAGAGTCTTTCAAAATGAACTATTTAGAAATCTGAGTGCAGTATTGACTGCAGGTTATAAAATCTGACCTCATAAAACACAGTAACGTGTAACTTTGAGCTTAAATCATTCAGTCAGGGGCATTATTCAGGTTTAAATGTTCTGTGCTCATTTCATTTTTTTTTTACTGTTAAGAGACACAAATTACCCTGCAGGAGAAAAAGAAAGCATGCAATATATAATATTTACACTGGGAAACAAACAGCATTAAGACTTTCATATATCTTACAGTGATTCGCCTACATGTTATGAATGCTGTGTACCATTAAGAATAAATTATGAACAGTTTAGTTTGTGCCTTCAAGTCGTTGCCCATAGGAAGATGTTACTTGGATATAAACAGAATATCTTTGGAACAGCTCCAAATGACACAAACCTCATATGGGTGAGTAGAACATGATGTAATAACGTAAAATCAAGGGCCCAATGTAACAAAAAAGGCAAGTCCCCCTTTAAGTGGGATATGCCACACTTAAAAATGTGCAAAAGCCCCGAGGGTCAGAGACTCTCCCACCACAGTCTCCTAAAATCCTGTGGGAAACACTGATATGATACCAGAAACAAACTTTCAAGATATGTAGAAGCTCTGCAGTTTGATTCTATCTGTTTAATAAGAAAACGTGTGGATTTTAACCTGTAAATGGGAGTCATTGTCCTCTAAGGACGAGCACGGAGGAGCAGCGGTAAGACAGGAAGTGTATAGCGCAGCTCCTGAAACTTTGGAGGTGGTAGACCTTTCTTTTGTAAAATAGAAGGGGGAACAGATTAAAGCAGCTGTCCCTGCTAAAACTTGTTCCCTCTGTCTCAATCAGGCACAAAGGGTCCCAGCTTCTTCATATTTGGCTTACAAACATGTTTTATGATGACAAATCACTCCTGAAACTTTGGAGGTGATAGACCTTTGTTTTGTAAAATTACAAGGGAGAACATGTAACATGTTCTCCAGACTATAAATAAGGCTTAAATGTGAGATTTTGGAGTTTCTCCGTTTTTCAAAATAACGTAGAAATTATTCGAGGAGCTAAATAATCCGAGCTATCACTACGTTAATTAGGAGGTTTTCCAGAGCCGCAGTTTTGTGGCAAAAAAAGTCAGTGTTGTGTTAAAAATGAATGGCTAATTATGTGGACATTTTGTTAATTTATTTACGTACAGCAATGAAATGCATAAAAATGACCATGTGTTTTAGCCCAATAAGCTAGCTCGGCTGCTGCTGTTTTTAGAGTAACTGACAGTCGTGTGTCTGAGCGCTGATGGAAACAAGTTTATTAAGTTTTATGCCCCATACAAGTTTAAACAAGCTCTTATTTTCTCTTTGGAAATCTGTATGAATGGTGAGAAATAAAAGCACTTCTGTTTGAATCTTAACCGCCTACAAACCTGAATTAGTTATATATGAAAAGATAAAACCTGTGACAATAATATAACAACTGACAAACTTTTACATTTACTTTCTAGGCACCTAAAAATGCCTCTTCCTATCGTGGCAACGGTTATTTCCCTGCTTCTGGGTGTGGTGGCCGTTACAGGGGAGGTAAGTTACTAATATATGTTCAAAATGATCACTCAATCCAACTAACTCTGCCTCACTTTCTACTCTGGTACCTTGTTGAGATGATTTAGTGTTAGGTTGGTGAAATTTCTGTTAATAAGTAAATAACATCAAATCTTCAAACATGCCTTAAAAGATTATTGTTAAGCTACATAAATATAGCTTATTAATTATTACTGTAAAAATGTGCATAGCTGTATATTGATTATATATTCTCCAGGTGCACCATTTTATATTCATAGAACACTTTACAGTATAGTATTTTATTGTTTATCTTTTAACTCTTCACTAGTATGTTATTCTTCTACACTTTTCTAAGGTCCACATTTCTGTGACCAACTTTTTTCTATAATCTTCTTCCAGAATTTCACCATTATGGGACAATAATGGATTTTCATTTCTATTCTAAATATTTAACAGTCTAAAATAATTGCTATGTTAATGTAGAAAGATCTCAGCTTAAAGCCAGTATGCCGTACTTTAGATTATGTTTTTGTTGCTCATTTTCTTGAAGCCTGTTGTCTTGTTAACAGACCAACCTCACCTGCTACACGTCAACGCTGCCTGAGGCTAAAAATATTCAGATCCTGTACGATGAACATCAGAGCAGGGGACATTTCTGGGCCCGAGGTGGTTCAGATTTGGCTCCCTGTAACCTGTCCTCCGTGTTCTTCTCCCAACATTCCGTATGCATCAACGACTCAGCAGGAGCACAAACTGTCCTCGCGGTTTTCTGCAACCTGACAAGCAACGTCAAGCTAGTTTTTGAAGGTCCAGAAGGCCACATCGATTTTAACAAATCGGGTAAGAACATCCCCACAGTTCCTCCTCCAGTGTGTTTGGGTAACTTCTTCTGTTAAACTGTTCATGCTAACGAGGAAAACACAGAATCGAGTTAAAAGCCACTTTTTCAGCCTCTTAAAGTGGAAATAAAACATTTAACCAAACTAACTTAATTCACAAGATACTGTGTCTTACTGTTATCAATAATTATATTATAGCTACCCATAGTCATTACACATGTGCTATAACTGTAGAATCGGCATAAACTTACCACAAATTTAAGAGAATAACATACAGGAAGGCTACTAGGATACTTGATGTAATAAACAGTCTGAGGTAAACAGAATTTAAAGTTAAACTGGCTTAATCACAGACAGCCTCGCTTTCTGTGTTTGCTACTTCACAACAAATCAACTTAGAAATGCAATTTCTAACATTATCATTTTAATATTTAAAGCATGTGCATTCCCTGGAAAATTACATGATATAAGAAAATAAAATACGTGGCAAACTTTTACAGCAATTTGATCAGCGATTAAACTATTCCTTTAATCCCAACATTGAACAAGATTATTATTTTTTTAAGGGCCAACTACCACTTTGCTAGTAGTAGGCATCTTGCTCACATTTGATTCCCTTCCTTCTGCTCCGCCAAGGCGCTGCATCAAAGATGACGTAATGTCTAAATCAATATCATCGATTGGCTGGGCGGGAGGTGTGTAAGGGGGGTTTTGTAGATGGCTGCAGGTGCAGCTAGACCCTTCTCTAAATAAACTTTAAACTATCTCAATGGGCGTGAGTTCTTTTACTTAGGTACAAAAAAACCCAAACAATTTAATTACTTACTCTTTGGTGTTTTTTGAAGCGTACGGCGACCTGACGGCGCGCACATGCATTACTGTGGGTATTCTTGTCTGATGGGGTATGCTGATCTGACAGAACACCAGCTAAAGCATGAAACTCCTCTGAGAGTTTTTAATTTCACCGCCTATAAGTTGGGCTTTACTGACCGACCAGCACACTCCCAACAGCTGGTCAGCGTAAACAATTAGCCAAAATGACAGGATAGGAAAACACGCTAAGCAGGCATAGAATAGACCCAAACATTTATGTTTGCAGGTATTAAATCATCAACCGTGATTCCCCGTTTCCACAACAGGCATTCGGATTATCATACAGTCCCTGGTCTCCCTCCCCATCCTGGTGGCTGAAATGCCCGGTCCCTCCATGTCTCTGATCAGGGGTCGCTCGCGGACAGCATGGCTGCCTCCAAAGCTTCCACCTCTCGACACAACACTCTAAATGTCAGAATATTGATAAAGGACAACTAGCTATACAGTACGGTCCAGGTCGGCTTCCTGCCAGCACATAGACTCCATAACGCTGGGCAGCCATACCAGGTAGCATGGAGGCGTCCCTGAACAACCCCTGAGCAGATCCATGGAGCTACCAGGTATTTTAGGACTAAAGCCTGCAGGATAGTGAGGGAGAAGTGGGACCTTAAGATGTTGTGGAAACGGGGAATCGCGTTAAGAAATGGACCATTTCTATGGAGGTTTGAACCTGCTGTGGTAGCCGCTGGCTATCGGCCCCAGGGCTGCATTGATGTTAATACTGATGGCTGCAGTTATACAAAGTGTGTTGTTAATCCATCTTTTTATAGCTTGTGCTCAAAGGGATTGAATAGCAAAAATGCCATTGACCAGTAAAATTACATTATAAATCCCACATGCTTGTAATATATATCTAATTTGAAAGTTAATGAGATACCGTAAATCCTCTGATATAGGAGGGGCCCTTTTTTCACTCAGGTGCATCTTGGTCCTGGCCATTATTGGAAGGAGGCCAGAATAAAGGCAGGCCTCTATTTCTATTTGAGCAAAACAGACTACCAGTGGGTTTAATGAAAACAAGATTTTGTGTCTCTTTGAACCTATAATATAATAAGTTGATTTATTGAAAAAGTACAGTTACAGTTTTTTTGAACAGCAATACGGGGGAAAAAAAGCCTACACAGAATGGAATCTTGGTCAAACTGACTTGCGAAACAAAGTTTTAAAAAAAATATTATATAAAAAGTTATTTGAAGTTTTTAATTCCAAGATTACAGTGAGGTTAATCTGGATTAAGAAGACATATACATACATATATATATATATATATATATATATATATATATATATATATATTATATATATACATTCACCGGCCACTTTATTAGGTACACCTGTCCAACTGCTCGTTAACACTTAATCTCTAAGCAGCCAATCACATGGCGGCAACTCAGTGCATTTAGGCATGTAGACATGGTCAAGACAATCTCCTGCAGTTCAAACCGAGCATCAG
>NW_015150812.1:610894-615102 GCF_000732505.1 Cyprinodon variegatus
GCTGGAATCATCTCAGACTGGTGTGAGGCCATCATGTCAATATGGACCAAACTCCCTGAGGAATGCTTCCAGCACCTTGTTGAATCTATGCCACGAAGAATTGAGGCAGTTCTGAAGGCAAAAGGGGGTCCAACCTGTTACTAGCATGGGGTACCTAATAAAGTGGCCGGTGAGTGTATAACTCGTACTTCATAAGGCCTTACTCAACTTGCATACTGCCACTGTTATCAACCAACATAAAAGAAAGCACAAAAAATGTGCAAGGACACAGAGGTAAATCTAAATAACCTTTTTTTCAAATCAGAAAGCTTACTAGTTGTTTGGAACGTTACATTCTACAGAACCCAATGATTATGCTACAATTTGATAAGGAAAATGGCAGAGGTCTTCCTGATTTACAGTGGTGTCAAAAATTCACACATTTGTCACTTAGGTAGAAGTATAGATACTGCAGTTTAAAAACACTCTGTAAAAAGTTGAAGTTTCAACTTGACCTCTTTAGTCAAGTAAAAGTGAAAAAGTATGTGCTCCAAAAACTACTTAAACTATAAAAATATAAAGTAACCTTTAAAAAAACCAGCCAGTATATGAACTGAAAGCTAAATTATTTGACTATTTGGAAATATTCTTTGATATAGGACCTAGGATGAGGGAGGTCTTGTTGGTCTCCGTCTCCCGATACGCTCTCGCCTGTGTCCGACCTTTCAGACATTTCAACATCTTTTTCTGAATCCATCATTATAGCATGACATAGAAAATTCACGTTTACAGTTTGAAGAACACCTGCTTGCTTCTGATCATTTCCCTTAGCTAACCAATGAGTGTTTGCGTTCTATGACTCATCCAATTACACTAGTTTTCACTAGATGTGGATGGCGCCAATGATCTGCATTGGATGGCGCACATGACGTGAAATAAATATTTATAAACATTAAACCAAAGCCAAGAGTAACGAGTAAGTATTGTTTAATAAATGTAAGGAATAGAAAGTACAGATACTTGTGTGAAAATGTAATGAGTAGAAGTCAGAAGTAGGAAGAAAAATAAGTAATGGAGTAAAGTATAGATGCCTAAAGGTGTACTGAAGTACAGTAAGGATGTATTTGTACTTCCTTACTTGACACCTCTACTGATTTATGCACGGATGCAGATTCCAAATATGGGCATGTTCCTATACCGTATTACAGAGAGAAGTAGCTTTTAGCAAAAATATTAAGCTATCGGTTGGATGTTTTCCAGAAACTGACTTTTATTGGGGTGAAAACATATTTTGATGGAAAAAAGCAAAGGTAGGACTGATTTTATTTGGTTTGCTTGGTTTTACTGGTGTTTTAGGAGGATGTTTTTTTTGTGGTTTTGCTGGTGATTTTGGCTTTGGCTGATTCAGTGTCTTGTTGGCTTTCATGAACAATGCATCTTTCATGGCTGATACATGCATGGTTGAAACCAGGCCCACCAAAACATAAATTTGGGTATAAATTGTATTTTGGCTGTCTCAGTGATTTTTCTATTTTTTTTTTTTTTTTTTTTTTTTTTTTTTTTTTTTTGCATTTTGTTCTGTTTTGTTCTACATCTGTGGTTGGTGGATATTAGAATGAGGTAGATAGTCTTGTAGAGGCGTCTCAGACACAAAGTGTGTGTCAGTCTCAGAGTTAGTCAGCTACAACTTATTAATATTGTAAATTAGCTCCAGCCCCCTTTCAAAGGGGGCCCTCAGGCTTAACTAATCCTGTTGTTTCTGTTCCAGAATGTCCCCAGCCAGCGATCAACAGTAAGTATCAGTGAATTTACCGATTTTCTCTAGTAAAATGTCACAAAATAACTTTATTTATAGTGGAAACCAGTTGCAGGAATATCTGCTGCAAAAACCGTAAAATATTCTGGCTGCTTTTTGGATAAAAATGCAACTATTTCTGTAAAACATCATAAATTAGTTTTTACTCTTTTCTTACAGAAGTTTCTGAGATCCACAAAGAACCAAGTCATAGTAAGTTTCTTTGTCTGTCACGTTTTAATAATTACCTTTTTAAAAAGAAAATAACCTCTTTCTACTCTGTTCTCCAGGGGGAAGGATCTGTGTTTACATTGTGATAGCTGCCTTTGCCATTGCTCTCGGTGCATTATTGATTTTGAAGGTAAGTGTTTATGGTATATAAAGTTATATAACATGAAGAGATTTTGGTGGGGGGGGACACAGCTGTAGATTGATCACTTCTTCTTTTGACCTTTGGTTTCTCAGATTCGACTTGACAGACCCAGCGACGTTGATCCAGAATGCGGTTGAACACTGAACATGCAATGAGAATCCTGTTCGTTTCTGCCACTGTATACCCCCCTGGAGCACAGAACCTACAAATACAGATTTAGATCAGACTAGTTTAGCTTTATCTCCATTGTAGTGAATGAGACACACCTATAAAAACTTTGCTTTTTTTCTACTCCAAACCAGGTTCTTTTATTTAAATTTGTTTTTATTTAAAATTGCTTGAAACCTTTTTGTACGTTGGTCAGAAATGAAAAGGGACTACTTTATTATAACTGTAAGAACCAGACATCACATTAGTTTAAGTGGGTGAGATTAAAGCAGGTGGTTAATCATTTCTGATCTTGACATTAGTTTGGCTTTAAAAATGTAATTATCTTGGTGTTTAGTACGGATACCTTACTGTTCCAACAGAGGCTACATTTCCCTATAATGAAATTTTACATAACAAAAAAAAGGATGAAATCCAGTGGAGGGCTACACCTCCGGATGTTTCGCCAAGAGCCCCAGATCTCTCTTGTTGGTTGCATGCGCAGGAAAGCAGCCTGTAGCATTCCCGTAATGTTACATTCCCTGTAACATTATGCATTATGTAGCATCCGTTTATTTAACTAGGATGAATAGTTGAATACTTTTTTCCCACGACAGCTACATTCCCTGTAGCATTACCAACAGCTGCTGCTAAAAAGACTGATGTCCCAGATATGTGAAGCTGTGACTGACTTCCAGACGTTCTTTGCCCCGGTGTTGTATGAAATTCTGTTCCCCTTGTGTCGGGAGCGCGCATTGAAGCCAGAGAGGCGGACATGGCGAATGGGACCATTTTCACTAAAAACAACTCCTATAATGATGTCATGGTTGTAACATCCAGTTTAATAAGCAACTGTTGTTTCCAAAATTGTAAAATAAATGAATAAATAAACGAGATCCCTTTTAAGCTGTTTTGTGTTGTTTTTTTAACGCCAAGATAATCAGTCTTTCTCAAACTTCTGTCCCTTCAGCCTGAAAGAAATAAAAGTCAGTCACCAAACAGTTTTCCACCTTGTAGTGAGTATTTATCTTATATCATTGCTGATATAAGAGGATGGAAACTGGCTGATAGCAGGACACAAAAACTTTGAGTTCTTGAAAAGATGAGAGCAGAATTTCTGCTAAATCCCCTTCTAATGTAAAATATGACAGATTACTGGATTAAGGACATTTCTAGTATACGACATGCCATCACACATAATTTGTGAGAATTTGGAAACCGTTGCTCTTTATTTTACAAAAATATGGGAGGAGGAGAAGAGAGAATTGATATTTCAGCTGCCTGAAATAAGCTGTTCCCCTTCCGAAACTTAGAAGAATCCATTAGAAAACATGATTAGTTGCTAATGTTGAGGTTTGTTCTTCAGAAAAAAGAGGGAATATATGTAAACTATTGAACGTTATGGAGAAATTAACTCTGCATTTCACCCATCCCCATGAGGAGCAGTGGGCTGCCATTGTGCGGTGCATGGGGAGCAGTGTGGTTAAGTGTTAGTTTAGAGACCCAAGAGTGCCGGCAGGGATGGAACCGTGTTAGCCTCACATTGTCACCATCACCATCCACCTCTTCAGCTCTCATAACTCTTCTTATATTTTACCTTCTGTATGACTTACACATGGTCACGATGAACACTGTCGTGAAACAAGAAAAAACTACTATAGTTTGGAGGGCTATGTAAAGTTATCTAAATCTTTTCTAGCCATTGCAAAAGAACCCTTATAAGTTTTCCAAGTTTTAAAATTCAGCAAACATACAAATAAAGTAAAGGACAGAAAACATTTTCTTCAATGAGACGTAATTATGGAATTGTGTAAATCAATACACATCAGATTTTCAACAAGAAGAAAATGAGATTTTAAATATATTCCTGGTGCGTTTAATGGCATTCTATTGTGAAAATTACTTTTTTTTTTT
>NW_015150812.1:615127-623936 GCF_000732505.1 Cyprinodon variegatus
AATAAAACTTGCTTTAGTGTGAATAGGCTATATCTATTGAAAATCTCAACATTTTCAGGCAGAGTTAGAGTCACCGTTGAAGGTTAGTAGAAGCAGATTGCAAACTCATGATTTAAACAAAACAAGGAAATGAACATCAAAGAACAGCTGCAGGGTGGAGCAGTTTTAGCACTGATGCCTCGATGGTCTGCATTTCTCAACCAACAGATTTCTCCTTTCTCACATTAGTGGTTAAGCAATGCCCCCCGCAAAAGGTCCCAATGGAGCGAAACTATAGACTGTTGAGCATACAATGACTCTTTATTTCCTCTTCTTGTTCTAGTTAAAGTGCATTTCTGCCACCAATTGAGGATGAGTTCAACAAGGAAACAGAAAAAAGACTCACCCGCAGGAAAAAAAAAAAATCAATAAAAAAAAAAAATCTAATTATAACTTTCCGAACACTTTACTTTAACCCAGCATAATAAATAACCAAGATTTCATCAAAGCTGTCTAATAATTTCTAATTTATCTTTAAGTTATCATCACTCTACCAGTTTCTAATGGTCAAAAAAAAGAAAAAGATGCCACCGAAAAAGTCTTCAGACATACCTTGCTTTTTCAAGAAAAATAAGCAACGGAGTGTAAGTAGCCTTGGAAATTATTATTGTAATGCAATAAGTTTGACAAAAGCAGGTGTTTAAATGGTTTGTTCTTTGCTAGTTTAAAAAAAAGCAAATCATCTCAGCTCCTCACAGGACCATGACTCAGACTTACAGTCAGATTTAAAAAATGATCAGACTGCAGAGGTTCTAGATATCTCAAGCGAAAATCTTCTAGATTTTAAATTCATGCAGGGGTAAATTGAAAATATGTTTCTTAGCTTTTTAGATTAGTCAACATCTTCATGATATATATTTTTCAGGAGTGCTCAGAGACAGAGTGAGGGACGGCTGCAGATTTGAAGGTATGTTATGGTTGTTATGATTGTTGTAATAATTAAATTTATAATATTATTTATGTTGTAATATAATTGGTTGTTACACAAGGGACTAATATGTTCATATTTTAAAGTTCTTAAAAATATATTTGCACTTACAACTATTCATATTACTTGCACCAAAGTTTTATTTGTTATTAATGGTAGTGATGTTTTTGAGCCCTTACAAAAGAGACACTGAAAGGTACCAGTCTATCTGTAAATATAAAATATTTTTGTTCTGTTACTGTTGCATTCTCAGCAATATGAAAGCACTGAACAATGTATAATGTATGGCATTCACATTTGTGTTGAGCTCATTTGTAGCTGAATACAAAAGCCTTAAAATCCTGTAACTCCAGGTTCATCACCCAGGACTGCCAACTCTCACCCATTGGGAGTGAGACTAACGCATCTCAGTGTCTTCACACGCTCTCACTACTTATCTCCATTTATTCACGCGATAAAATGACGAACATTAAAACTCAACTCCATTCCACTTAAAATACCATGCTAATAAAAAAAAAAAAAAAAGTTTGCCTTTTCAATACGTTAGTGCTCACACAGGAGGACATGTGAGGTTTGTATCCAGTCTGTTTTTTGGCACCAGCCCACCTATTCACTGCCCTGACAGGAGCAGAGCCGGGACTGAGCCATTTATAACAAGGTATGCCATTTAAATTTTATCTTATCTTATGGACTGAGGTCATTCACTAAATTAATGAAGATTTGAAGCAAAGCAGTTGAGTAAATATGAATAAAGTATACAGCAGCTGGCTTAAATAATCAATGTGGAGAGGGTGTATAGATCAGTTCAAAAGGTTTATTTTCTCTACATCTAGAGCTGTTTTTTTTTTATCAAGCTTTAATCCTTATTTCCTCTAATTTAGCCTCCTAATTTAGTCCCAGTTTTAGTCTATGTTTTGCTCACAAGTAAAATAATTATTGCTCAGTCTAGTTGATTAATCTAAATCAAATTAAAGCGACACAAATCTCTAAAGCTTTCAGATATGCCTCACAAACCCATAGAAGGTCCACAAAAGAGAAGAACCATTGCATTTTCTTTTTCAAAAGATCAACCACCCAAGAAAAGACAAACCACATACAGAGAGGATGTGTTGAACAATTCAGTTATCCAGGATTGATAGAGGAGGAACCAGAGGGATGTATTTAGCTCCAATAAATATGTTTAAAAACTTAATTTCCATCATATCTACCAAAATAAAACATCCACAGAAATGCTGTCTTGTGTCATAGTGTTTTTTATAATATCTACATGCCTCTTAGAAGGTCTGAATTGTCAATTGTGAAAATTTAATAAGATAATGAGTTAAGATTTTTAATCCATAGCCTATTATCAAATATTCATACACAATGTTGTTTGCACGGCATTCTATTGCACTGGTTCCTGTATTAGAGACAGTAATTCAGTAATAACTCATTTGTTTCACATTGTTTATCTTACTTGAGGTGCATAGAATTATTATTAAACACAGTTGTGAAATTCTTAGTTTACAGTAGATGCAAGTATTTTAGTAGGGCCCAAACTTTATTTACCGGTATTTTTTTAAAGATTTGTTTTATTAACAGAAGCTTTTACAAGATATTTATGGTATATAGCAAGCATTTACAGTTATACTGAAAATTGAATTTATAAAGCAAACTTTTTGATATATAGTCTTACAAACACACCATACAAGGAAGATGATTTTTGATTTTTAACACCAAAAGAAAACAAAGAAATAAAATATTTTGACACATTTCCAAAGTTCTTTTATCATTGGGCAATTCCATAGCATGTGCATAAGATCCCCATCAGCCACTTTACATCCCTGACATCTAGAGGAAAATTTACTGTCAATTCTTTGTAGCCTGTAAGGAGTGTAATATGTCCTATGAATATATTAAACTGGATTAGTCTGTGTTTTGTGGAGGTTAGCACAGTCTGTGCCTGTTCCAATAGATGATGCCACTCTTCCTCCTCATAAATACACCCTATGTCTTTTTCCCATTTCCCTTTTGTAACTGTTTTATCGTAAGCGGCTAACTTTCTATTGATTATACCATATATAGAAGATATTATTCCTTTTGTTGATGTGCATGATTCATTACATAGGTGGCTTTCAAGAGGAGTTTCTTTTGGGATACCTGGGATACCTTTCTTTTGATTTCTCTTTAACCAGGTCTCTGATTTGTAAAAGTTTGAAGAAACTATCTTGTTGAGCTTAAATTTTTCATTTACCTGATGAGAATTGGAAAATATATAATTAATGTATAAATCAGCTACTGTTTGGACTCCTCTACCCCTCCACCCCCGCAATGCTGAGTCAGCAATGTGATGCGAGAGGCTGGGATTACCCCAAAAAGGTGCCCTTCTAAGAAATGAGAGGTTTGTGCAAAGAAGAGAATGAGATTCTTGCCAAGCAGTAAATGTATTCAGTATTATTGGGTTGTTTGTTAATGTGTCTAAACATTTCTTCGTATTCAAGAATGGAACATGCTTTAAACGTATAAGTTTCATCTCATGTTCTATTGGGACCCATCTAACCTCACTGTTTTCTGCATGCAGCCAGATCCATATTGACCTGTAGAGAGAGGAGTTTGACTCTATTGTTTTTCCTTTGCCATATAAAAGTAGTTATAATTTTATTAAGTTCTTTGAAGAAGCTCTTAGGAACATTTATTGGAAGACACTGAAATAGATAAATACATTTAGGCAAAATATTAATTTTAATAGTGTTAATACTGACAATAAAAGATATTGGAAGATCCGTCCATCTTTGAAAGGTAAGTTTGGTTTGTTCCAACAATTTTGTATAGTTTTGTTTGAATATATGCTCATCTGATTTGCCATTTTGTATACCCAAATATTTAAAACCTGTGTTAGACCATTTTAATGGATCAGTGAGAGCTCTAATATTGCTGTCCTGTATACTTAGTGGTAGAATCTCACTTTTAGTGTAATTCAGTTTATACCCTGAAACAGTGCTATATTCTTTGAGACATTTCAATATAGGGGGGAGTGATGCATGTGGACCGTTTATATATAAAAGGAGATCATCTGCATACAGAGAAAGCTTATGTTCACTTGTACCAAATTCAGTTCCTCCTATTGAAGAGTTAGAGCGAATGACAATGGCTAATGGTGCAAGGATTCCAGTTTGTGTGGGTTGTTTTTGTGTTTTTCTTCTCTCCACCACCAGCTTGAGCCCTGTCCTTCTTGGGCCTCCTTCCACACCTGCGTCTCGTTGGGTCATTACCAGAGGATTATTTGAGCAGCGTGCTGTCACTACCTCGACGTCAGAATGTTTGCCAGTATTGGGTACTCTTGCTGAGATCAGCAGAGTCTAACCTTATTCTTGTCTCTCTGAGTCTAAGCTTATTTTTGTCTTTGTTTTTCGGCAGGAAGCCTTCCTGAAACACTGGATTAACCTGGACCTTCCACCACGTTGGAAGGATTGTCTGAGTCACACTGAGCAAGGGGAAACCTCCACATGATCCGTTCAAGTCCGCCTCTGGAAAATCAGGTGAGAGTCCGCTCCTTTACTCCTCTAGGTCCAACGTTAGTCTGCCTGTCCACTCTCCAACAAGTTCCTTCTTCTCTGGATTTAACCCCACAAACTGGATCCAAGGAATAACCAAGAGCCCCCCAAAAAGTGAGTGCCTCTCAAGCATTATAGAAGCCTCTGCCTTTTTTGCCACAATGAATTGATCATTGTGATCTCCCCTTCAGAGTTTCTGGTTCCGGTTCACCAGTCCGCTGAGGTCCAGCAGTATTACCCAGCAGAATATCTGTCTCCATCTGTGCTTTTGCTAACCCACAATAAACCAGTTAAGTTTTACCCTTGGTCTCTGTGTGGTTCTCTGCATGTGGGTCAGATCTTTAAAGCCCATTATGACAAATGGCTCAATCACAAGTACAAAGAGCAGTGGGGAGCTTGGACAACCTTTTCTGCAGCCTCTGGTTAGTAAGAAAGTGTTGGACAGAATATAATTTGTTAAAATTTGGGGGCATTAAGAAGTGTTTTAATGCCCATAGCCTTTAGAGTCTGACACAAAAAGCTTGGTTCAACCTGTCAAATGCTTTGTTTGCATCCATGGACATTATTAGCATAGGAGTTTGATTTTTTATTTTTTATAGCAGAGTTCAGTATGTGGAGCAATCGGGGCACATTATCTGCTCCGTGCCTGTTTGGTCAGTGTTTATTATTTTTGGTATAACATCTTCCAGTCTAAGGGCAATTAGTTTGGATAATATCTTGTAATCTGCATTTAATAGGCTGAGGGGTCTGTATGAGTCACACTTCTGTTTGTCTTTACCTGGTATTGGAAGCAGTGTGATTGTTGCAATTTTCAATGAGTCTGGTCATTTCTAATTTTCTAGAGCTTCTTTAATCATATTGGTGAGGGGAGTCAATAGCTTTTTTGAAAAGGCCTTATAATGCTCAACAGGGAAGCCCAGGAATCTTGATATTTTGTAAAGACTTAATGGCTTGGAGCACCTCAGTTTCTGATATTTCTGCATCAAGCAGGTCTTTATCTTCATCTTGTAAATTAGGAAGGGTTTTTTCCATCCATAAACCTTTTTTCTCCAATATTATCCATATCCTGTTCTGTTTTATATAAGTCTTCATACAACTGTTGGAATTAATAATAATAATAATGATAATAATACATTTTATTTAAAAGGCGCCTTTCTGGACACTCAAGGTCACCGTACAAAAAGCATAAAAAACACAGTGTCAGAAACAAAATAAAAACATTTAAAAATACAGAGGCTGTGACAGTGAAGTTGATATTTAAAGAGAATACGCAATCTTAAACAGATGAGTTTTGAGTTGCATTTTAAAATGGAGCATTGAGTCCGTGTTTCTGAGTAGGGGTGGTAGAGAGTTCCAGAGGCGGGGGGCAGAGCGGCTGAACACTCACCTCCCCAGTAATTCTGCCTTTGTTGATAGTGAGTCATCAAGAAGTCTGCCGTCCTCCGTTAATATTGAATGTATAAATTTATCAGATGTTTCCTTTTTAATTTTCCAAGCTAAGAGTTTACTTGTTTTGTTCCCAAACTCATAATAATGAGATCTAGTTCTGGCCATAGCTGCTTCTTCTTTGTTGGTACATATTTTATTATATTGCATCCTAGTTTTTGTTAGTGTATTAAGGTGTTCTTCCTTCTTGGTGGCAATGTAATCCTGTTCCTGCTTTCTAATATCCATTTCCAATTTAGTCAGTTTGTCTCTAATTTGTGGGCTTGTGGGCACTATATGACAAAATTTGACCTCTCATAAAGGCTTTAAGAGCCTCCCAAATGTTGGCATGAGAGGAGGAATTTGAGTTGGCATCACTAAATATTCCAATATTAGTGGTCATATATGAAATAAATTCAGGATCTTTCAGCATGTGGTTTTTGAATCTCCACCTGTGGGTTTTGGGCTGTGAATCAATCATCCAGGAAAGTCTTAAAGGATTGTGATCTGAGAAAGTAGCTGCTAAATATGAACATTTCTTCACAATGACCTTCATATGTTGTGGCAAGAGGAACATGTCAATTCTAGAATGTGTGTTATGCACTGTTGAAAAGGTTTTCAACAATGCATAACACATTCTAGAATGTGTGTTATGCACTGTTGAAAAGGAGAAATCTCTCTGGTTTGAATAAAGATTTCGTCACACATCAGTTATGTCTAAATCTTTCATACCTTGATTTAGTGCTTTTGCCACATTTGGTAATGAAAATGTTTTGGTAGATTATCGACCCAGAAGAGGATTTAAGACCATTTTAAAATCTCCACCCACAATATACTGACCCTCTTTCATAATCAAATTGTTGAAGAATAACGGGTCATCATAATTAGGTCTATATATGTTTCCCAATGCTATTTTGTTCCGATTTATTTCACAGTTTACGAGCAAAAATCTGCCACTTTTATCATTTTCGACTGAGTTTAAGTTTAAGTTCAGGTTTTTGTTAATGAGCAAGGCAACGCCTCTTGCTTTGGTAGAGAAAGATGAGTAGAAAACATTACCCACCCAATCTCTCCACAGTTTTAAAATTTCATTGTCAGTGAGGTGGCTAGCAATATCTACTTTCTGCTTCTTTAAATATGTCAAAATTTTCTTCCTTTTAATTGGTGGATTTATCCCTCTTATATTCCAAGATATACAAGTTAATTTAGTCATTATCTAAGTTCCTCGGATATATGTCTGAGAACAGGGGCGGATCTAGGAAAATATTTATGGGGTGGCGTGAGGGGAGCAGGATTTTTTTGAAGGGTGGCAACATATGACATTTGTTTACACTGAATTTAATCACAGTTATCACAGTTTAGTATGTACAGTAAGTGTTTCATGTGAAACAGTTCATATTAGAAATACATCGTTCAATGTGATCTCACTTAAAAGGAGATAGAAGAATGATAACACTACTTCTAGAGGGGCCTTATGACAGGAAAGGTATTAAAGTAAGACACAGGTGCTGAGTCATAGATGTGTGAGATTGACTGTCAGAGAGGCAGCTTTGCAGCATTTGTAACCCAGAGGTTAACAGAGCCACCAAAGTGTTAATAAAAACAACAATAAATGCTTAAACTAAAAAGTCAATAAATTAGTTCATATGGTAAAATATATCTAAAGATATCTAAAAAGTTTTATTTCATTTTACTGTATATTATTTGATTAAAAAACAAACAAACATCCAAACCAATTATTTACATTATTAAATGGTTGAAACACATGTAGATTTCTATTAGGAAGGGCATTTTGTTCTAAAGCCTCTGCAGCAACTTACATCCAATCAGATCGTTGCGGAAATTCCCCATGTTGGTGAGACACATGCAAAGTGCTGCATTAAAATTAGCAGAGAAGCAAGTGGAGAAATTGAGTCTAAACCTGAAAAGTAAATTTTGGTACTCCAAATATAGATATTTTTGTTTTCGCTCCAACGAAGGTACTTTTGTTTTCACTCCAGAGAAGATATTTTTTTGTTTTCCGGTTTTGAGCTACTGGTGTTTTGCAAAGCAACCAGACTCTGTATTGATGGTTTGTGTACTGGATTAAACGGGACTTGGTGAGTTGAAACAATGCATTTTCTTTTTTGTAAACTAACTATGTTTATACTAAGTAAATGTTTAGTGAATTGTAAGCCAAATTAGAGCATTGTCTTTGGAAGTAAATGCTTTGTCCTTTTTTTTTTTCTTTTCCGTGATGTTTTAACATGCATGTAGGATCAGAAATCTGCAGAAATGTGCTTTTCCTTAGTTTTAGACCCATCTAGTTTTTGTATTCTGTTCTTTATTTTATTTTGTTTATGTTAGGCCAACTTAGGTTGGGATGAAGGATTGTTGATTAGACACTGGATTTGGAAATTGGAAGATCCAAGATGGCGAGCCACCCTAT
Source organism: Cyprinodon variegatus (assembly GCF_000732505.1). NCBI lineage: Eukaryota > Metazoa > Chordata > Actinopteri > Cyprinodontiformes > Cyprinodontidae > Cyprinodon > Cyprinodon variegatus. The sequence goes on from NW_015150812.1 coordinate 623,481, forward strand.
GGACACAGTGTGAACTGTGCATGAGCCAGGATTGCACCCCCTGCTGGATGTTTCATGGTTTAAATCTGAACTGGTAGGATCTTTTCACCTTCCACCAAAACTAGTGGATCCAGGTGGATAACATTGGACTGATAATTCAGAGAAAAAAGGGAAAGAAAAAAAAAAAAGCAGAATCGGAAGGAAGAGACTTTATTCTGTGGAATACAGACCTGTTCAGTCTTTTGCTGAATATTTTGAGTTTTTTAACAGTTTGACTGTATTTTATTTTCTTTATTCATTGTTTGGTTCCAAATGCTAAAACAACATTTTGTCTAAATTCAATGATACCTATACTAAACTAAAAGAGTTGAGATAAATAGAACTAAACTCATTAATAAAAGAGTTAAATACCTTGAACTACCTTGAACTGAAGATTAAAATAGCTAAAGGTTGCAACCTATATTGATAGGACCCAAA
>NW_015150812.1:625646-627570 GCF_000732505.1 Cyprinodon variegatus
GAAAATTTAATCATTGCAGTCAGTTCATCCAGATTATTATCCTGCCTATGTGCTCAAAAATGGCTCAAAAAGCTGGATATGGTGAACTTCCAGACTTGCCCATTTGCAAGAAAACAACTTACTATAAGAACTAATATTATTGAACGTTAAACGCATTCTTGGATGAGTCCAGGAACCTTATATGTTGCTATGCAGGAACAACAGTGCATCTACATTGTCTGGACTGTGGTTGGAACTTCTCTCCTCAATGAGTCTTCCAGCTGCACTGAAACTACGTTCAGAAGGTGTACTTGTTGCTGGGATTGCTAGCAGCCTCTTGGCAACAGGCACTAGCCCACCTGACCTCTCTTTCCAGAAGTCAAGAAGAGACTGAAAGCGTGTCCACTTGGAGTCAGTCACATACTAAAGGACCAACTGGCGACCCTTTGATTCCATAGTACCAATGTCCTCCTCCCTCTCCTCCTCTACGACACAACTTGCAAAGAAGTTATGCACCTCTGTGGTCTTTGTGGATGAGCTGGATGGGGATGAACCTTCAGGAAAAAGAGAAATTATTATAGAACATTGCCATTTGCAATATAGCTCTTTGTCTTCCAAATAGCCTATTTCTTTGTCTATCAAAGGTGTCACCTAAATAAAACATGACCTACTAGATACTGCACACACCCGTGTGTGAGAATGTATGCCACAAAATAAAAGGAAGGCCTTTTGCTATTTACTACTGCTCTGAATGCTCTGTTCATGGTAGTGTTAGTCACCCGATTGCTCCACACAGCCTGTCTCTCTCTCCTCTGTCCCTGATGTTTCTGTTTCTGTGAGTGCTGCCAGGGTGTTGATGACCTCATCATACTCCTGACAAGGGAGTTTTCCTCAAGAAACTCCTTAAGCTAGGTGAGTAAGCTGTGGCTAGCTTATGGTACTGGTGGATTTTGAACTTCAACTCCACTGCCTGGGCTAACTTCACTTTCAGCTAGGGGAGGAGGAGGGAAATGACATATTGATACATGCATTTTTATCATGATAATATATACAACATCATTTTTAATGGAGCATGAGTTCTAAGGCAGTAAAAAATGTGCTTTATATTACTCATGGAACAGTTATGAATGTATTTAATAATTAACCTACACTTTATGTTGGACAAGATCAAACACACAATTCTTTTCTTGTGTTTATTTGTCTGTTATTGGATAGAGCCAAGTTCCTGTCAGCAACTTCAGTCACCCCCCACCTTAACAACAAAAATCACTAATGTTTTGTATTACCTCTTTCATAACCACACTGTCTCCTTCCACGATCGACAGACCACTCAGTAGAGTCGCTTTGGTCGGGAGAACGAGGTGAAGGGTTGGTGTCTGCTCAGTAGAGAGGTGTCTGGTAGCCTCAGGAGAATCTGTAAGCACACACAGAGACACTTGTGTCTGAAGTAGCTATTTTTGCTTCAAGACCCAGAAATACAGACAAACAGGTTACAAGTCGAGCAGTTTCTCGGGTGGCTCTCTTTACAAACATTTTTTTCTACCCTTCCGCCATGTGAGCTCAAAGTACAGTAGCCTACACCAGGGGCGTTGCTAGGCACAAAGCTTTACTGGGGCACTGGCCCCCTACCGCATGAAGTAATCATTAATTCCTAGGTTTCAGAGTTTTACTTCAGGGGAAAGTTTAACTCAACCCGAACTAAGTTTTTCTTCTATTTCTTGAGCATTAAAGTGTACCTCCTATTTTTCATTTTTGCAAAGCGGTCAATCACTAGACTGTGACTCAGCTTAGAAAGTTCTTCCTTTTCAACTGATAAAATAGCAAGATGATGAAGCCTGTCTTGTCCCATTGTGCACCTCAGCCAAGTGTGGAGCCTCCACAACACACTGAATGAACTTTCACAACTCCAGCTGTTGATTGTGATTGTGAGGGAGATCTGGATGAC
>NW_015150812.1:629729-633280 GCF_000732505.1 Cyprinodon variegatus
CTGAAAGAATAGCACAACACTGCTCTGGAGGCTTTTCTCAGAGGAAAAGATGTTTTTGCTCTTCTCCCGACTGGTTTCGGCAAGAGTAGCCTGGCTTGTGGTTGTGTTTTGGTTGTCGCTCAGATCAACGAAGCATACGTCATATGCTTCGTTGATCTGATTGGTTTATTTGGCCCGTCTTTCACCAACATAGGCCAATCAGCTTACCAGCATTTTCGCCCCTTCCCAAAATTACTTCAACGGAAGGTTTCCAGATGGATATGCGGAGCAAATCCATCTGGCGGAGTCAGGTTACATTTCTCCAGCTTCTGTCACTTCAGCCTGTCAGAAGTAAACATCAGTCACCAAACACAGATTTCCAAGACGTAGTGTATTTTTAATTTTTAATTTCTGATATAAGAGGATGGAAACTAGCTGATAGCATGGCAAACAAATTAAGACGTCCTGCGAAGATGAGAGTGTAGAATTTCTGGACTTTGGTAAAGTTAGAAAGATATTCACAGATTTCCGGGATCAATAACTCTCGTTGTTGAAACACAAATGGCGCCTCTTTCATGTCCTGATAGCACAGACTACATATTACAAGAATCAAAAAGCGTTATTTTCGAGAAAAACGAGCCATTCTCTGAGCTGGATGTATTACATTGATCTCTATGCACAGGCAGCGGCCAGGCGAGTGGTTAGGGACAGTCTGCAAATGGTAAAACAACAGCAAAACGTTGCAAATAAAAATCAATAACTCCACTGCCATCACCACACACACCAAGGGGTTCTTGGTGATCACACTACAACAGCTGGTTTGGAAAAATACACCTTTTTTTTTTTAGAATTTTTTTGTTATTATTAAGCATTAATATCATCCTATTTTAATAGCTCTGTGATTATACAGTGAGTGCAGACTCTCCAAAATCATCACACAGACCAAGAGACTCCAGATGTTCATACTACAACAGCTGTTTTTTAAAAAAAAGACATCTTTACTTATTTTTTGAAATTGTTTTATTGTTATTAAACATTAATATCATCCTGTTTTGATCAATAGCTCTATGTTAATACAGTGCAGACACTCAAAAATCGCCACACAAACTAAGGAACTTCTGGTGATCAACAGCTGTTTTGGAAAAAATACACCTTTTTATAACTTTTTGTGAATGAAGTACACAGAGATGCTAGGCAGATGGGAGTTCTTTATGAAGTAAAATATGATGATATTAATGCTTAATAATAACAAAAAAAATTCTAAAAAAATAAGTAAAGGTGTATTTTTCAAAACCAGCTGTTGTAGTGCCGAATCTGTGATTATCTTTCTAACTTTACCGAAGTATGTACTGTAAGGTTTTGCGTTCTCACGCAAAACTTTGCGAGGTAACGCAATACTTTTGCGAGGGAACGCAAAAGAAAAGAAAATCCCCATGTGCCCTTGGGGGCTCCATACCCCATAAAGGGATAAGGACACGGGTTTAGTTTAATTTAAAAGCAATGACGCCATCTACTGGCCACTCAGAATTACTACATAAACTCCAAGGCAAAAAACTCAGACTTTTTATTTGACTGACTGAGCATCCCAGGTACTTCACTGCTCCTGGATTCAAAGGAATAACCAAGAGAGCATTTTAGAATTAAGGCTAACACAGCATTGGTTTTACAACAGACAAAAAAGAATGATTAAAATTAATTCCTATTATTACCAAAAAAATCTAAGAAGTTTAAAAACCTAATTGCAAACTTTAAAATAAACCAACAAGGGAAATTTGGATGGTTTTCAATTTTCACAAACAATTTAGGTCAGAAAACAGGCCAGCAGTTTATTGGCTAGCAAGATCTTTCATTTGTGATGAAAAATAGCCATTAAGGCTCTGATGTTGCTGCTGGTAAAGCAGAGCGTTTTATTAGGCAGCGTTTCCACACTTTTCCAAATCCAATGCAAGGACTCTTTAAGGACCACAAACAGTATTTAACCTCTGGGATGGGTTCATATGTGGAAGGAGTTTTAATGCAATTTAAAGTTAAAAAAAACCCCCAAAACAAATAACATAGAAGTTGTTAGAACAGGTCGAGTGAGAACTTTTAGAAAACATTTTAATTTAACTTCCACCAATATATAAATATGAGCGGAGCTTCATTCCCAAGGACCTCATGAAAATCTGGTCTGATTTTAGTGATTTATTTGGAAAATATAGATGTTTGAATTCATGTTCTTGTTGTTTATTGTGATCAGCAGAGATTGACTGTAAAATGTTTTTGACATCTATTAATTTTCATCCTCCCCTCTGTGCAAACCTATACATTTTTTCTGGAACCGCCACTAATGAACAACAACCACAAACCTGTTTTGAATGGTTTGTTACAGAGTGCAATTTGATTTTAGCTCCCCTAACTTGAGTTGTTTTATGATTTCCCTGTCCTTTTTATAGAGTTAACTGGCCGCCTCTACCAACATTTTCTGGAACCGCCACTGATGAACAACAACCACAAACTTTATAGACCTAATTTGTTCAGAAGCTGCAAGATGACCAGAACAATTGTTCTGTTTACATGAGAAACAATAATAACCACAAATGTGCTGAAGCGCTGTACTATAGTAATATTAGAACTCTTGCTCCAGTTGACTTCAGTTTTTTTATTTATAAAGAACCAATTTAAAACCAATTATTTCAAGAGCCTTAACAAAAATCAAACCTTTATTATAGTGATAATAAATAACAGGTGAAGATAGAATGACAGGAAGAACCAGAGAGAACCAGAACCAGTAGGCAAAATTTGGTATAATTCAGTCTTTTAAAATAAAAGCAAGTCACAGCTAATGTCATATCAAGGCAATTTACATGAGAGCTTTAAAACAGAAACATGTAACAGAATTCAACACAAACAGAATTAAATTAATTTATAAACATCCAGTTAGATCCTATTTACAATATGATGAAGATAAATTGAGTTTATTATGGTGTTTAAAGAAACATATTCAATCCAGGGAAGATCAGCCAATCACATCCAGTCATGAATGCAGCAGTCCCTCCTCCTGAGCAATGAAGTGGTGACAGTAGAGAGGAAAACTAGCTTTAAACATGAAGGATCCTCCAGCAGAACCCGGCTCCATGTCAGCGCTCATCTACTGCGGCCGAGCGAGTCTTTAACAGGAGAGCAGATGACCATCTGGAAAAGAAGAACAGGAGTTAGTGAGAGAACACGCTAGTGTGTGACATTTAAACACAGAAACACTGGGAGAGGTGGAACTTTACCAAGAGAAGAGGAAAACACACATGGAGAAGCTAAAGTTAACAGCAGTGATAACTGTAGACAATGGATGCTTGGAGAAAATGCCTGAAAATGCTGCATTTGTTGGAGTCTTCAGTCGGTTTCATCAGGTTCGTTTCTCTGCTTTAATAAGTTCTAAAAACCCTTCAGAGATCAACCAGGGGGAAATTCTCCCATATTGGATCAGAAGCTGCTTCTTAACCGTTAACTTCTGGTTCTGGTGAAGGTTTGGTTACAGAGATGAAAATTGAGGTGAACATCCATTCATGATGGAAAGATAAGGATTAAAGGTTAGA
>NW_015150812.1:634270-644850 GCF_000732505.1 Cyprinodon variegatus
TGCTCTGAGATCAATTAGTCCCTCCAAGCATAGTCTTTACCTTCTCACCATCATCCCAGAGACCAGTTCAACTGATGACCACTTCAAGCTGTGTCACTGTTCTATTCTAGATCTAGATCTAGCAGCATTGTCCTGCTCTAGATCAGGGCTGTCCAACTCCACTCCTCCAGAGCTGCTATGCTGCAGCTTTTAGTCACATCTCTTCTCCATCAGACCTGAATGGAACGGCTGATTTCCCTCATCAGTCATTCAGCTCTGCAGAGGTCTGGTAAAAGGCTGTTTGTTTGATCCTGGTGTGTTGGAGGAGAGATGCACCTGAAAGCTGCAGAAACACTGCTGTAGAGGACTGGAGATAGAGAGCTCTGCTCTAGAGAGCTTCTAATCAGTCTCCACTACAGCCTTGTCCCTCTGCCTCTAGACTTTAAGTTGTCATCTCCACTTTTAGACCTTTAGGATCTTAGATTGACTTCCTGTGTTTCTGTCCTCAGCAGCGATGTCTCACTCCTTAGAGGTTTTGATGCGTCCCCAGCAGCGATGTCCAGCTGTTTGGTTTGCCTCCTTGTGCTTCACCTGTTTTCAACCAGGATTTATGCTTTTTGTCTTTTTGTTTATTTTTTCTATTTGCTTTCGTTCTGTGTTTGTGTGGATTGTTTGGTTTGCCTTCTGTTACCTAGGAGATGGTCCAGCTCTGTCATTAGACGTAGAGCGTGTTAGATTATTTCTGCCTTAACCAGCTCTCATGTTTTACACCTTTTATAAATTGTTAGCACATCTCCAGTCTCTACTCAGATGTCTGTGCTAAAGGAAAATTCTTAACATCTAAAATTTAAAACAAAATCTAGCAGCGGGGTAAAGAAAAGCCACGGTGCAAGACGCTACCTAAGGCATCCCTAAACCTGCCAGACTCCTTAACATCTAAAAACAAAATCTAGCAGCGGGGTAAAGAAAAGCCACAGTGCAAGACGCTACCTAAGGCATCCCTAGACCTGCCAGATATAAAACCAAGGTCAAATGGTGAAAAGAGCAACAATCTTTCAGTCTGACTTACTGATTACTCCAAAGGCAGTTAATAATTACAGCTCTTTTGAACATTTTTCCCTTAGTTCCCTCATCCAAATTGCAAAGCCAATAATCCTTTTCTTTTTGTAGCTTTTTATCATCCACCAGGTCCTTACTCTGAATTTTTAGATGAGTTTTCAGAGCTCCTATCTGATTTGGTGTTAAATACTGGCAGGGTCATCATAGTGGGGGATTTAGTGATAATGGAGCCTTGCCAGCATGTGCTATTTTCAATTGCAACTTTTTATTTGGGCAATCCATCCTTTGGTGCAACATGCTGTATATGTATTTTAATTTAATTAATTTTAATTTCATTTAACTTAATAATTTTTTGTTGCTTGATTTTAACTTAATTTAACTTAATACTTTTTTTGCCCTGTAAGCTGCTGGTAACCTTAATTTCCGGAGCGAGTCTTTCCAAGGGATCAATAAAGTTCTGTCTAAGTCTAAATAAAGTTATGATGAAGTCATCAAGGTGTTTGAGCCCCAAGGACATTTTTATTTCATGTTTTGCATGTGAGGGAATGAGCAAAATCTGTTGGGCATTCCAGAAAAAGTATATTGGCTCACACAAACTTAAATTAAAGCAGAGAACCCCCTAAAACCTTTAGGACAGCAGGCCTTGAGGACCGAGGTTGGGGATGCTTGCTCTATTCCACTCTACTCCCACAAGGTTAATGTTAAGATAATAGAGATGGGAATATGGAAAAGAGAACTGTGTGAATAAAAGCAGTAAACGAAGATTTCCAATACAGACTGAGATTTAAATGTTTTAAAACAGTACTAAAGAACTTTCAGTTTTGGTCGACTTTGGCTCCTCCTAGTGGACAAAAGCTACATTGTTTTGCCTAAAGGAAGCATCATGGTCAAGATCATAGGGTGGTAAAATCCTGATCTAGTCACCTGCAGTTGGACTGAATTACATTTGTGAGGTCATGCATCCAACTGTGGAAAAACAATGTCATATGACGATACTGAAAATAAGAAATGTTCAACTTTGGTTTTGTTCTGTATTCTTGCACTATTAGTGGCCAAATCAATGGCATCCAGATTAAGTGAAATAGCTTCTTTTAAAAAGATTCTGGTCCAAAAACAAATTCTGATTCTTAAATGATTGAAATGATTATTTTAATAGTCTTTACATCTGTGAACCAGAAAGTGAAAAGAAAGCCTTTAAAATCAAATCTGCCATGAAAGGTTTTGTCTTAGAGGAGGGAACTGAATATAAATCCATACTACAAAGTTTCCTGGGATATATTTATTTTTCTGCTACAACTAATAGTTTTTCTAATCTTCCTCATTTTCTATGGATTTATTTTTTCTCTTTAAATATTAAATTGCTTTATTAACAATATTGAAAATATTACACTAAAACAAGTAAAAAAAAAAAGCTCAAATATTTCCAGTAGTTTAAGCTTAAAGCTATAATGTGTAATTTTCAATGACATCTGATTGTCAGACTGCAGCGACCAATACTGACCTATAAAATAAAAAGAGCAACAGAATAAAATAAAATGTCAATGTTAACTCAATGGTGAGTTGCTCTGAAGAAGATACTTTGGGCACCACATGAGGCACGTATATACAGAATAAAGACAACTTCTTTCCACAAAAGGAGAATTTATTAACAAAACACTTCAAGTAATGTGAAAAAGTACCATTAACACACTTTACAAGTCTGAGGCATTAAGGTCATACTTTAGGGTGGAGGGGAGTAAAGCCTGGTGGCCCTCCACCCTTATATGCTTGGAAAACCATGGAAGCCTTTAAAAAGATGAAACTCTCCACAGCAATAATTTAACAACTAACATTTAAAAAGTGATAGCTGCAAAAGCTGCTAGTTGTAATTTGCTGCCAGCTGTGTCCCTTCACAGCAGCCACCCATCTCGCTCGCCTTTCAGGGTCTTTAGGGAAGCCATACAATGAGATGCAGTCCTTTCTTTCTTGTCAGTAGGTACACGCATATGCTGAACATGAGATTACCATGTTTAGGGGTGCACTTGGATAATAAATTGGACCGGACTAAAAACACAAATGCCCTCTACAGGCAGGGCCAGATAAATCTGTATTGTCTGAGGCGGCTGAGGTTCAACTTTTACCGGACAGTACTGTGGATGTTTAATGAGTCTGTGGTGACCAGCTATTCATTATGCTGTTGCGTNACAACTTCTTTCCACAAAAGGAGAATTTATTAACAAAACACTTCAAGTAATGTGAAAAAGTACCATTAACACACTTTACAAGTCTGAGGCATTAAGGTCATACTTTAGGGTGGAGGGGAGTAAAGCCTGGTGGCCCTCCACCCTTATATGCTTGGAAAACCATGGAAGCCTTTAAAAAGATGAAACTCTCCACAGCAATAATTTAACAACTAACATTTAAAAAGTGATAGCTGCAAAAGCTGCTAGTTGTAATTTGCTGCCAGCTGTGTCCCTTCACAGCAGCCCCCCATCTCGCTCGCCTTTCAGGGTCTTTAGGGAAGCCATACAATGAGATGCAGTCCTTTCTTTCTTGTCAGTAGGTACACGCATATGCTGAACATGAGATTACCATGTTTAGGGGTGCACTTGGATAATAAATTGGACCGGACTAAAAACACAAATGCCCTCTACAGGCAGGGCCAGATAAATCTGTATTGTCTGAGGCGGCTGAGGTTCAACTTTTACCGGACAGTACTGTGGATGTTTAATGAGTCTGTGGTGACCAGCTATTCATTATGCTGTTGCGTGCTGGAGCAGCAGACTGAAGGTGAAACACGCAGTAGACTTAAAACTCGTCTGCAAGGCCAGTCACGTTGTTGGAGAGGTGCTTGACTTTCTGACAGAAGTTCATGATGGACAAATCTGCACATCCTCTTCAGGATGCGCTGGTGACCCTAAGAAGCACCTTCAAACAGAGACTCATTTCATCATGCTGCACCACAGGAAGTCCATCCATCCATCTATTATCTGACACGCTTGTCCTGAGTGGGGTCGCGAGGGGTGCTGGTGTCATTGGGCAGTCATTGGGCGAGAGGCAGGGTACACCCTAGACAGGTCGACAGTCCATCGCAGACCACAGAAAGTAATTCTTCCATTTAAAGAATGACCATTTCATTACTTCAATATGCGCAAAAACACAGTTATGTGCAATAATTGTAATTTGGTACTGAGCAGCATTATAATTTGTAAATACTGTCAATTATAAATTATATATATATATATATATAAAAAAAAATGTATATACTGTAATCCTTATCTTAGTTTATTCTCTTATCTTATTTGTACTTACAATCTTAGTTTTCTCTGCAAATGGTTGTTCTGCAAGATATGTCCCACAAGAGATTAATAAATGAATTTGGATTCTGATTTATGTAGGTGTTTTAGAGGTAATATGAAGGAAATTCTCTATTCATTCTCTATGTACGCAAGGTTTTACTGTCCAAGTAGGCGGATTCGCTGGTGTCACAGGATTGTCTGACGTCAGCTGCACATCCTCTTAAAAGTAAATTCCTAAACTTAAAAATTCTAGGCCTCTCACCTGTGTGAATTCTCATGAGACGGATCATAGAATATCGCCTACTGAAAGATTTCTCACACATTTTGCAAGCAAATGGCTTCTCACCTGTGGGAGTTCTTACGTGAAAATGTAAACTATTACGGTCGCAGTAAGACTTTTCACACAACTCACAAGGAAACAGCTTCTTATCACTGTGAGTTATCATGTGACGAACCAAACTACTCTTCCTGGTGAAAGATTTACCACACATTTTGCAAACAAATGGCTTCTCACCAGTGTGAGTTCTGATGTGAACTTAAGATACTGTAGTCTGGAGAGTTTTTTCCCACAGGTTTCACATGAGAAAGATTTCTCAACTGTGTGAATTTTCTTGGGTCTCAATATGTTGCTCCTCTCACTAAAGCCTTCAACACAGGTTATAGATGAATATGGCTTTTCCCCTCTATGAGTTATCATATGCCCTGTCAAAGATGGTCCTTTTAGAAGTTTTTTAGCCCTCTCATTGTTATGAATTCCCATGTGACGGTTAAGAGAACTTTTTATACTGAAGGATTTTCCACATATTTTGCAAGCAAAGGATTTGTCAACTGAGTGAGTTGTCATGTGAATAACCAAAATACTTTCTCTACTGAAAGCTTTATAGCATGTTTTGCAAGCAAACGGTCTCTCTGCTGAGTGAGTTTGCATGTGAAAATTCAAACTATAACGGTCGCAATAAGACTTTTCACACAACTCGCAGGCAAACGGCTTCTAATCACTGTGAGTTCTCATGTGACGAACCAAACTATCATTTTTAGTGAAAGACTTACTACACAATGTGCAAACAAATGGCTTCTTATCAATGTGAGTTCTCATGTGATATATCAAGCTACTACGCCGAGTGAAAGACTTTGTACACATTGTGCAAACAAATGGCCTCTCACCTGTGTGAGTTCTCATGTGACAAACCAAATTAATACTTTGAGTGAAAGACTTGCTACAAATTGTGCAAACAAATGGTCTCTCTCCTCTGTGACTTCTCATGTGATAATTCAAAGTATTTTGGTCACAATAAGACTTTTCACACAGCTCGCAGGCAAACGGCTTATTTTCACTGTGAGTTCTCATGTGACGAACCAAAGTATGCCTTTGAATGAAAGACTTGCTACACATTGTGCAACCAAACGGCTTCTCTCCTGTGTGAGTTCTCAAGTGATAATTCAAAGTATTACGGTCGCAATAATACTTTTCACACAACACACATTGATACGGAGTCTCACCACTGTGACTTCTCATGTGACGAGCCAAACTACGACGTTCAGTGTACGATCTACCGCACGTTTTACAAACAAAAGACCCTGATGCAGTATTATTTCTGGGGTCCATGGTTTGTTGAATTTGAGGTAGCATATGATTCATGATCGTTTCTGGTTCACTGTAGTCATTCTGATGAACAGCAGGAGTCAGAATTAAGGGCTGGGTCTCCTGATTCCCTAAAGGTTGCACTTTGTTCTGGACGATATCGAGTTCAGCTTGTTCTTTCATTGGGAAAGGTTCTGGTTCCTCCTTTGTGTCAATCATCTGCCCTGATTCTATGTCCATCTCTTCCACTTTAATCCCTACAGGGTTTGGTTCCTCCTTTGCTTCCATCCTCCATTCCGTGTCAGCAGCAGTCCCCATAGAAGTGCTGATCTCCTGCTTCACTAAAGGCAGCCCTTCTCCCTGGAAAATCCAGAGTTCAATGCCTTTTTCATCAACTAATTGAGGCTCTGGTTCTTTCTTTACTTCAGTCGTCTCCTTTGGTTGCATTTCTTTTTGGTCCTCTTTATCTTGTTCTTCTTCTAATTGTCCAGTGTTTAATATATTCTGAATTAGACCAGAGTTTCTCCGTTTGTTGAGGAAAAGGTTATCAGGAACAACAGCAAGCGTAGTTAGAGGCATGATGTGGTTGAAGACCTGAGGAAACAAGGAAAAGGAGGTTAACAGTTTTGTAAATCTTATAGGAAAAAACTGAACATGGACATTTGAATACATCATTTAAAAGTAAGTTATAATAGTTTCTTGTTCATTACTTACAAGTTTTACTAATATATGTAAGTATCAAGTACCCTCTGGGTAACATAAAATGATACAAATTCCTCCATATGAAGCGGAGTTCTGTGAGGAAACTCCAGCATTTGGTTATGGTTGCCTCCAGGCATGAGTGAGGGCTAGAGGACAAACCAGGATGTACTAAATAAAAGATTTCTTCTGCTTCTCTCAGAGGAGTTGGAATAGCCGTCTTAAAAGGGTAAAGTCTGTGTGTCTCTCCAGAGACTGCTTCCAACTGACCCAGTCCTGGATACAGCAAAAAGCAACAAGTATTTATAAAAATACTTGTTGCAAAATTTCCACGAGTTAAAAAAATCGGAACTTTTACATATCATCGCCTTGTGAAAACCAATTAGGGACTAGATGTGGCCTATGGTGAAGGAGCGCAACAGAAACAAGATTTTTAAAATAAAAACGGATGATAGAGAAAATAATGGTGACAAAGGATGACGTCAAGAATGGTCTAAAGAGGTCTATAGGTGGCTTTAAAATAAAAGCCATTCTTATTTAGCCCTAGAAGGACCAGCCGCCACCTTCTCTGCCCCCTCTGGCGCTTTCTCTGCCTGGGAAATTTCTCAAGTGAACCACTGTCCGCCTTCGATCTCAACCTGAGTTAGCACTGGCCAGCAGCTGACTATTTGCTCTTGTCCTCTGTCTGCTTGGCAGGGTTCTCTCATCTACCACTGTCATCCTCCGACCTCCTGCTGTGGTTCCTTAGCTCCAGGTGCAGGCAACGCCAGCTGGTGGAACATCTGCCTCTCTTCTCGCACTGATGTCCCGCTGTTTCTGTCTGAGCTCTAGAATAGCATCTCAATTTATCTTTATTACAGATAGGAGAAAGCACCACTGAAACGGACCAATAACCAGACGCTGCTCTTGGAGGAGATTGTGGTTTTCCCCATAGTGGTTCTATCACTGGAGAGTTTGGTGAACCCAAAGACATCAAAGGCTTTGATTGGCTTTTCAAAGTAAAAAAAAAATGCTCTGTCACTTGCTCCATCTTCGCCATCTTGAGGTGAAACTAAGGTTTATTCAATGATGATTATAAAGTTAATGTGTGTGTATATAAAACATGGAGGAAATGAGATGCTTCACTTGTTTACTGCAAACTGTCATGCAACGGTGGTGGAAAATTACTGATGTTTGTGCAAGGCTAAATAACAGTTATCAGAAGAAACATTCTGTTCTGTGACTCAATCAACTTCCTCATCAGAAGAACACTCCGTTTTGTAACTCACCCCATGTGTTATGAACTGCTAATAAAAAGGCTCTGCAGAGGAAGTCCGTTAGAGAGTAGAGAGTTGGGTGTAGCTCTCTCCTTCTGCAGAAGCTACTAAAAATATCTTTTCTGTGTGGACTCAGTTCCTCTTTTACAAACCTACATTTTTTAACCTAACATATGCCTCCGCTCCTTCCGCAGATACTCTGCTGCACCTCTAAAAAAAATTGTAGGTGAGCGCAGATACGAAGCCTCCGTTTGGTCAAATCTACATCCGATCTACACTATGTATTTCCTGTTTGGTAACTTACCGACTTCTTGTGTTTGTAGGACTGCCATTGTGGAAAACGACTCGAGAAGATGGACCAGCTAGGAGAGTGAAGCACGTGAGAACCCTGGGACCCTTTTTTCACCTGGATCCCAGTTCTTTTTCTCCCTCATGTCCCTCCGTCGTTGCACAAACTCGCCCCCACTTCCTCACCGCCTCAGCCGTATCTAGACCCACAGCTAGTTCGTGACTGTCCCTCTTGCATCCTGGCGTGGAATAACATAGCGCAGTCCACGCTTCAAAATTGGGCATAAATCAAAAATATCTGCGTCATACTGCTGCAGGAGTATAGCCAGCCCTTAAGGCCTCCGCACATGGGTTTTGAGCGCTAACCACTTCGCTATCGAAGCACGCCCGGGATTTATCCTGTACACAAAATTAACAGTTTTGATCCCTTTCTTTTGAATCACGTTTCCATAAGTATGCACGTGCTAATTCCACATATATTGCTTATTAAGAAGAGTTTATCGCTGCTGCAGGAGCAGCTGAACTCAACAGTGAACAACGACACCACATGCAATCTGTAACCAAATGTTCAAGTCTTTGCCATAACTACTTGTGTCACAGTTATGTTTTATTGTATAGTTTCTTTACAAACTCGTAAATTTACAGGCAGTTGGTACAAGTATGCATATGCAAACTGTTTATTTACGCAATAAAAATACTGATTTTTTTTTTTTACTTTGTTTCCTTTATCATTGTTTTATTGAGTGTGTTAGAGTTTGGCATCCACACTAATTTTGCTACTGATGTTGCCTGGAAATATAATGACTCCAAATAAACTGACTCCATCAGAACTTTTGTTGCCTGTTTTTGTCTCACCAAATGCCTGAGTTCCACCATGACCTTTCCAGCTATCATGAGTAACTACACCTGGGTTCCATCTCCCCGAGGCAGAGCAATCCCAGCTCTAGTTTAATGTTTTTCATTATTGTTGAAATGAACGATCACGTTTGGTAGATAGATATTTGAGAGAAAAAGAAAAGCAATCTAGAAATGAAATTGAAACATATTCTTAATCAGGAAAAGGTTTTGAGAGTAACTTTACTGTTTTCTCTGATTTTTTTCAGGTTTTTTTTGTGTATTATCTTTTCAAATTAAGTTTTAACACAAATAAAAGACTCAAGATCACGTTCTTCCCCTTCAGGGGAAGGCTTTTGTGTGGAGTGAGAACCGAAGACATTATTGATTTGCATGGATCTTAGCACCAACA
Organism: Cyprinodon variegatus; assembly: GCF_000732505.1. NCBI lineage: Eukaryota > Metazoa > Chordata > Actinopteri > Cyprinodontiformes > Cyprinodontidae > Cyprinodon > Cyprinodon variegatus. The sequence continues at coordinate 643,658 of NW_015150812.1, forward strand.
GAAACCACTGAATCAGAGGAAAACAACATCTATGGTCTAAATTAATTCTTTAATCTAAAATGTAACAGCTTTACCTCAGTCAACTTCATGCTGGGTTTTATTTTGGACACAGTAGCAGCTGTTGCAGATGTTGTTAATTGATCTTCTGCCAGAACGGCTCCACCAGCAGGTCCTAATCAGAAAAAAATAAATAGAAAATCATCTAACTGTTGACAGGAAGATTGGGTGAAAACTTCAGTGTAATCTGAGAAGAAGCAGCAAAGGAAACGATTTAAAAAAAAACTAAGGAAAACTAAATTCAACATAACTGACCTCTGAGTTTAGAAGTAGACAGCAGATCGTTGGCGTTGTCCAGCTCTTTCTCAAGGCCTTGGGTCCTTTCCTTTAACTCGTTCACTGATTTTTCCGACGCACCGTTAATCTCCTGCAGCTTTTCCTCAAGAACCTTGTTGGCTAAAAAATAAATAAAGAGATAGAAAAAAGGAGAAAAGTTCAGAATTACAGCTGGAAACTAAAATTAAGAATACCTAATAACTGCAGCTGGTTTACATGAACATATATTTGTTTGACAATAAAACAGGCTTAAATGAGGCACGCTGACTTTTCAGTTTTTCTGAAAACCTTTTGTAACCTATCCAGGGGTCTGTGTCAGTTCTGTCCGCTGGGACCAGAGCAATCTATAGCTGGAGCAGTGATGATTTTAAGGAGCATGGAGGTCCATCCTCCTAAGACCTACGCATTGTTTTCTTGAGTTGTTAGAGTCTGCTGCTTTGCATTTGGCCATTTGAATCATGACGAGACTACTTAGGTAACTTCCCTGGAATGAATTCCAGGACCAAATTGTAGTTCTTTGGAAGCCTGAAATTCTCCCACTTTGTTCAGTTATGGTTTTCTTCAGTTTTTAGTAACAAAATAATATGTCAGTAGAAACTTAAGCCCCTTTAATAATTCAAGAAAATATCAATTGTTTGGAATAATAAAAAAGAAAAGGCAATCCAAGTATCTGGTTTCCAAACCCCCACTGAAATGACACTAAAAAATGATTTATTCATTGGCTTAAAAACCAATTCTATTTTCTGCCAAAAAAATAAATAAAAAAAAGAAAGGTTCTGCTATAAACATATGTGGCCATGTGGGTACATAAGAAAATCCACAATAAAAATGAAATATCTTTCTCATTTAATAAGTCATTA
>NW_015150812.1:646584-647698 GCF_000732505.1 Cyprinodon variegatus
GTCTTTGCCTTCAGCTCCTCTTTAAACCAAGACATCTGGCCATGCAGGGGCTCCTTCTCTTGTTCCATATGCTTCTCCTTGTACTAAACAGATGAAACAACTATGACCAATAGCTCATTTATAAGTTAATATTTATAAAAAACAAAAAACATCTCAGAACTCACCTTAATATTCACTTCTGAAGCTTCAGGTTCCTCCACCTTGTTGGGTTTAAATCCAGAGAAATGTGAGTTTAAGAGGACGAAATGATCAAACACAGACAGGGATTTTGCAACGTCAGCCTCTGCAAAGGGGAGAAGAACTGCTGGCTCACAACCAGCACCTTTTCTCACTGATCCCTTCACAGCAAAGCCTTTTATTAACAGTTTACAACATAATAGGGTGGGTCTTAAACAGAAAACCCTGTAATGATTATCTGGCAGAATGCAGGTCACAAGACAGTGTTAAATGTCATAAGACACAGCAGTGTGACTTCCTCATGACCTACTGGATGCAGGTCATAAAAGTTTATGACCCTCCTGATTAAATCACTGGACAGAAATGTAGCATATTATTTCTTCAATGTTTCATATGCCCACACAATAGTTTTATAATTATAACTCTAACCCACCTTCATCTGCAGAGCCATCTTGGAGGTGTTCACTTCCACTAATTTATCATTCAGCTGCTTCAAGTCATCTAAAAGGGCAAAACAAAAAAACTGGGTATAGTCATGTTCTTTTTTAATAGATAAATAATTAAACAGTGTATAAATCATTCGTTTAAGTCCCTACCATTTAGATATTCTACTTCCAGAGATCTCTTTTCCGGGGTTCTCACGAGTTCCCGCTTTTCTGCCTCCAATTCTTCTTTGACTTTCGAAAGCAAGGTCTAAAGAGAAACAATGAAGGGCTTTACTGCAATATATGGTGGGAGAGGTCAGGGACGATTTGTTAATTAAATTTGAAAGTGTGTTTGAGAGAAAAACAACAGCTGTTTGAAACTTGCATGATACTGTAATAAAATGCAGAAGTTATCCTTTTCATTTCCCTTTTCTCATTGAAAAACCATACAAACGGCATTTAGATGATATTCTGCATAGAAATAAGTGAAATAACTCTAAATTTGATTTTAG
>NW_015150812.1:651160-658851 GCF_000732505.1 Cyprinodon variegatus
ATATCAATATTTCTCTTATTTGTGAATACCATGAAACAAAGACTTGTTTGCTGATAATTTAAAACCCCATTCATAGGACCATTTTTCTACTTCATTAATTTCTTTATTAATATTTTCTACTAAATGTTTTATATTCTTTCCTCTCATCCATATGGCCCCATCATCTGAATATAATGCAGATTTAATACATTTATCAGTATCTGAAAAAATATCATTAATTATGATATTAAATAAAATTGGACTTATTACACTACCTTGAGGTATTCCATTTTCGACATTAAATTCTTTTGAATAATCATTCCCAATCTTCACCCTTATTTTTCTATCCATAAAAAAATTTGCTATCCAATTTGACATCTTCCCATCTGCTTTATTTTTATAAGTAACCCTTCTCTCCATAATGAATCATATGCTTTTTCTATATCAAAAAATACTACAATCATTATCTCCTTCTTTTTTAACGCTTTCTCTATATCATTACTGACTCTAGTTAATGCATCCATTGTTGATCTCCCTGCTCTAAATCCACACTGGTATCCAGTAATTAATTTCTTATGTTCAAGAACAAACCCTAATCTACTGACCACTATTTTCTCCATCCATTTACTTAAATGAGAAGTGAAAGCTATTGGTCTATAATCATTTGGACTGATAGGATCTTTCCCTGGTTTATTAAACGGTAAAATTGTTTCCCTTTTCTAACTATTTGGTATTGAACCTTCTTTCCATATTTTATTGAATAATTTTAATATTAATTTCAATGTTACTTCCGGTATCTGTTGAAACATAGCATAGCATAATTGATCCTGGAGCTGAGTATCCTGTCCCTTTCAATACTGTTTTAATTTCTTTCATAGTTATATTCATGTCTAATGTTGATACACATTTTTTTTTACATTTTTATGAACTTCAGCAAATGTCTCGCCTAATAAATCTGCCTTATCTTTATTTAAAACTACTATTTCCTGATCTCTAACTAAGGCTGGTATTTTGACATCATTCCTTTTCCCCGTCATTTTCCTAAACATTGACCAAACATTCTGTCATTTTATTTCTGAACCTGTTGAGGAACAATATTCTNAACATTCTGTCATTTTATTTCTGAACCTATTGAGAAACAATTTTCTCTCCATTTTCTTTTTTGCTTCCTTAATAGTTTTACGAACCATTGCTCCTTTCCACTTAAAATCAATAAGGTTTTCGGTTGTTAGATTTTTCTGTAATATTTTAAATGCCTTGTTACGCTCCTTAACTACTTTACTACATTCATCATTCCACCAAGGAACTACATTTTTCTTACCTTTTATTTTTTATTGTCGGTATGCTATAACTTGCTGCATTTAAAATATGTTCTGTTATCATCCTTGCACATTCTTCAATGTTGCCTTTTAATGTAACCATATGACTGGTTTCCTCACACTTAATTTTAAATTTTTGCCAATAAGCTTTATTAAAGCACTATCTTGTTAATACGAAATCTTCTTGCCTGTTTATATTGTCATCAATTATTGTACTTACTGGAAAATGATCACTCCCTATAGTAGACTCCCAGTTGACATCCCATTTGCATGAACTAACAAGACAATAATGTAATATCAAGACATGAAACTGTATTTTTATGTATATTTACTGTTGTACCTTTTCCATTATTAAGACAAACTAATGACCTTTAATCCATTATTTCTTCAACAATGTTACCATTCTGATCTGTCTTCCTGCTACCCCAAAGACTATTGTGAGCATTAAAATCACCACACCATATTTCTCTTCTATGTATTTACCCTGCTATCTCCCTAAATATATCACTATCAAGATTTTAACATGGATTATAATAATTCATAATTTTAATATTTCCATATTTTCTTACATTAAATATTTAAGGTCTGTTAATCTTTTCCATATACATATATTAAACTCTGGAATGAATATCCCTATTCCCAATTTCCTTTGAATTTTTTGAACCATCTATGTAAATTTTTAAATAACTATAATACAATTGTCTACTATATAAGCTAGTTTTAACCCCAACTTCATTATGTTACCATTCTCTTTTCATTTCATGCGTTTGTAGACTGATTCATGTTCGATGGGATCACTTTACATCATAAGTGAAAAAAATTATACTGGAAAAAAATATATGTTATATGTTTCTATATTTATGAATAATGCTCAACAGCTTTCCTTTCCATTTATTCTTCATAAACTTTGAAGCTTCAGTTTCCTTCCTGCCAAAATTATCTTTGGTTTTAGTCTCATCCTAATGTTTCCTACAGTGCAGTAATATATATTCTACACTTTCTGATGTTTTACATTCCAACAATCTGTTATTTAACCCTGTTTGATGAACACATATTTACTTGGCTAAATCCCTGAGTTGAACAAACTTAAACACAGTTTTATCATTTAAATAAGAGTAACAACTACCAGAAAAGATTGATTTAGGGAAGAACACAAACAGCCTCAAATTAAACAAATTTTATATTAATTTCAGTCTTTCAATTTAGTTTAGTTATAAAGCGCCAATTCAAAATATGTAATCTCAAGGCAGAGATAATCCTTCAGATTATAAAGAAAGATAGGTCAAGAGCTTTCAATCTAAGGAAACCCAGCAGATTGCATCCATTCAATAGGTGTGTTTCCATCTGCTTTTTCTAATGTGCATTTTTAAGTATTGCATCAAAAAAACTTAAAGGAAAAGGCATAATTCAAATAACCTCCCTTAAATCCACCAAAAAGTTTTTACTCTCACTTGAGTTGTTTTTTGCCATTTGTGAAAAAGGGTTGATGTGCAAAACGGGAGATGTAAACACTTGTTTTGAGTCAGCTCTGATGTAGCAAACTTTTACTTACATGACTGAGCAGCTGTGTCTGCTTTTGCTGTCTTCCCAGATCTACCTATTATTAGTTGCAACATTGCCATTAGTATCTGACATGTTAACTTAAAAAAAATGTCTATGATTGCAACAAATTCATTAAAACTTTCCTCCATTACTGATCTGTGCTCCATGCTAGATTGCAGCCTCTACTTCCTGTTTACTACAGCTATGCATATCTTTTTTTCAAAATTTTAAAAGTTCCATAAAATTTCAAATTTCGGTTTCATGGAAACACAGCTAATGACTTTACAGAATTCACTCCTCTTCGATCAACTTGTGGCAACAGAAAACATTTCCTGGCATTGTATCATTGACTCTTCAGCAATCTCTCACACCAAGCCACAGGGGAGAGGGAAAACTCCTGTTTAACAGGAAGAAACCTCCTGCAGTGTGAATGGCCTTCTACAAAGGCTGACGTGTTCAGGAAGACAGAAGCAGACACACAAAAGGAACACGGAAGCGCTGATCCAGGAATACTTTAAACATTAGAGAGGGCAATGGTATACGTACTAGCTCTAAGCTTGTTTTCATGTCAAAAGGGAAGAAACAAAGCACAGTAAAAGGTCAGTCATTAACCATGTCTTGAAGTGAAACAAGACTAAACACTAAAAACCAGGCCTTACTCCATTATCTATGACCAAAGTTGGTAATTGAGGCAGCCCAGCTGATGCATCTCTTTAGGATGGAGTCACTGCTAAACAAAACTAAGCCAGATGAAGCTACTGTGATGAGACAAACCAGAGAGAACATAAAGATAGAGGTTGAACTAACAAATACTGCAGAATGGGATAATAGAGTCGATGCAATCAACTGGTTTTCCTTAGATAGAAAACTTTGAATCAGTTTGACTGTATGATCTGGTGAACTGTAAGGTGCCTTGAGATGACATGTGTTGTGAATTGGCGCTATATAAATAAACTGAATTGAATAGAGATAGAATGAAGTAGAATGATGAAAAGTAGTCCCCATGTCCTCCAGCAGCCTAAGCCAATAAGAGCATAGTAATAGAGATAGCTTAGCATAAACTCAGGCACTAGAACTATAAACTTTACCATTATCAGAGGCCATTTCAATGTCATCTAGATGAAGTGACTGAAAAATCAGCATGTTTTTTAAGGATTCTGGTCCAAAGACAATAACTTCTGTCAACTCTGAGATTGTAGCATTTTGCTTGAAAACTCTATTCATGTAAACCTGCAGTATTCTATCTACCAACATTTCAAAATTAACCAGAACGTGAAAAGAAAGCCTTAAAAAAAACAAATCTGCAATCAAAGGTTTTTCTAAAATGTGTTAGACAAGGGAAACTAAATATAAATCCCTATTTCAAAAATGAATAGGATATGAATATTTTTCCGCTACACCTGACAGTGTTTTCAGTTACTCATTTTCTATGTACTGATTTTTCTCTTTATATTCTTATTGTTTCTAAACCAATATTGACAATAATACACTAAGCCTATAAGCTTTTATAATAGGTTTAAGCTTAAATTAGTTACTAGTTTTTCTCTAGCTAAAGTCGTACATTGTTTTATTAGTACCTGCATGGTGAGGGGTGGGATAATAGAGCCATAGATGGATGGAAATTGTTCACTGGTACTCTCAAACAACCTGCCCTAGACACAAAATAAAGACAATAACATTCTCTTCAAACAAGAAGAATTTATCAACCAAACACTTCAAGTAATGTGACAATGTACCAGTTACCCATCTTACAAATATGAAGCATTAGGCTCAAAAGCCAAAATAAAACGACGTATAAAACAATAGTCACATGAGCCGGTTAAGGTTATGGTTTAGTACCTGTGTGAGTTCTCTTGAGACTGGGGAGTCAACTTTTGTCAGGAAATAACGTACCACAAAGGGTACAGGAAGAAGCCTTTTCACCTGTCTAATTTAGCATGTTTACTGCTTCTTCTTTGAATGAGTTCTGATGTGCGCCTTCAGATACTGCGGTCTGGAAAGTTTTATTCCACAGGTTTCACATGAGAAAGATTTTACACCTGTGTGAATTTTCATGTGTCTCTGCATATTACTTCTGTCACTAAAGCCTTTACCACAGGTTGAACATAGATACGGCTTCTCCCCTCTATGAGTTCTGATATGCCTTTCCAAAGATTGTGGTTTTAGACATTTTTTACCACAGGTGTTACATGAGATAGGCTTCTCACCTGTGTGAGTTCTCATGTGGCGATTCAAATTACTTTGTCTACTGAAATATTTATCACACGTTGTACAAGAAAAGGGCTCATCACCAGAGTGGGTTTTCAAGTGATAAACCAAAATACTTTCTTCACTGAAAGATTTATTACATTTTTTGCAAGCAAAGGGCTCATCGCCAGAGTGAGTTTTCATGTGATACACCAAATTACTTTTTCTGTTGAAAGATTTGTCACACATTTTGCAGGCAAACGGCTTCTCACCGCTATGAGTTCTCATGTGACAAACCAAACTACTACTCTTAGTGAAAGACTTACTACACATTTTGCAAATAAACGGCTTCTCACCTGTGTGAGTTCTCATGTGATTATTCAAAGTGTTACGGTCACAATAAGACTTTTCACACAATTCACAAGGAAACGGCCTCTGACCACTGTGAGTTCTCATATGACGAACCAGACTACAACTGAAGGAGAAAGCTCTACCGCATGTTTCACAAACAAAAGACTCTGATGCAGTGTTATTTCTGGTGTCCATGGTTAAGGTTTGTTGAATATGAGGGAGCGTTAAACTGAGCATATGATTCTTGATTGTTTCTGGTTCACTGTAGTCATTCTGATCAACAGCAGGAGTCAGAATAAAGGGCTGGGTCTCCTGATTCCCTAAAGGTTGCACTTTGTTCTGGATGATATTGAGTTTAGCTTGTTCTTTCATTGGGAAAGGTTCTGGTTTCTCCTTTGTGTGAATCATCTGCCCTGGTTCAATGTCCATCTCTTCCACTTTAATCCCTACAGGTTTTGGTTCCTCCTTTGCCTCCATCCTCCATTCCTTGTCAGCAGCAGTCACCATAGAGGTGTTGTTCTCCTGCTTCACTAAATGAAGCCCTTCATCCAGAGAGAACTGCAGTTCAACCTGCTCCTTTCTAATTGGTTTAGATTCTGGTTCTTCTTTCATCTCCTTCGGTTCCATTCTCTTCTCTTCCTCTTTAATCTGTACATCTTCTGATTTTTCCAGTTGGACCTTAATTGTCACAGGTTCTGGTTCCTCCTTGTAACCAGGAGTCACTATAGAGGTGCTGATCTCCTGCTTCATTAAAGGCAGCCCTTCTTTCGGCAAAATCCAGAGTTCAATCCTTTTTTCCTCGATTGATTGAAGCTCGGGTTCTTTATTTACTTCGGTCTTCTGATTTGGTTCCATTTCTTTCTGCTCCTCTTTTATTTCTACAACCTCCCATTCCTCGTGTTCTTCTTTACATTTTCCAATGTTAGGAACAACATCTAATGTCCTTAGAGACATGATGCTGTGAAGGACCTAAGGGAATGAAGAAAATTAGAACATTAACAATTGTCTTTACAGATATAGGGAGAAAATGGCAATAGACATTTAAATGTATTCGAACAACTACTCAAAAGTTTTACCAAGAATTGCAAGTATCAAGCCCCATCTGAGTGTTGCACAATGATGAATATTCCACGCACTGAAATGTCTTAGATCATAAAATGTTTAAAAGAGGAAACAGTTGAAATACACAATCTTCAAAGTCTCATGGCTGGGTCTGTTACGGAGCTTGTTTCCAGCTACTTATGAAAGTCAGCATTGTTTCCTACTCTGGCATGTCCCAGAGTAGGAAAAGCCACTGAAGGGAAGTCTCTGAAGGGATGTTGCATCGTTGCTCCTTTGANTTTTCCAATGTTAGGAACAACATCTAATGTCCTTAGAGACATGATGCTGTCGAGGACCTAAGGGAATGAAGAAAATTAGAACATTAACAATTGTCTTTACAGATATAGGGAGAAAATGGCAATAGACATTTAAATGTATTCGAACAACTACTCAAAAGTTTTACCAAGAATTGCAAGTATCAAGCCCCATCTGAGTGTTGCACAATGATGAATATTCCACGCACTGAAATGTCTTAGATCATAAAATGTTTAAAAGAGGAAACAGTTGAAATACACAATCTTCAAAGTCTCATGGCTGGGTCTGTTACGGAGCTTGTTTCCAGCTACTTATGAAAGTCAGCATTGTTTCCTACTCTGGCATGTCCCAGAGTAGGAAAAGCCACTGAAGGGAAGTCCCTGAAGGGATGTTGCATCGTTGCTCCTTTGAGTTGGGGAGAAATCTCTAACTTTTGTTCCAGCCTCTAGTTCCAAGCTATGGAAACAAGTACCTGACCTTCTTAGCATGTCCGGTGAGGGTGCTAAACAGCACCCAGCAACGCCCACTTAAAAAAACACTGACATAATTTGGTGGGGAACGGGGAAGATGTCCCCTGCACTTTTTCAGAAGTCCATGTTCGTCCCCTTCACTTTTTACAGTCCAAAAACAATGTTAACTTAACATAATCAATATATGAGCAGAGTGGGATCAGTGAGGATTAGAGTTCAATAAAGAGACAGCTCAGGGGAAAAGCTGTTCTTTAGTCTGCTGGTCCTGGTCCGGAGGCACCTGAAATTCCCGCCAGAAGGCAGGAGAGAAAGCAATGTCTGGGCTGGATGCGAAGAGCCCCTGAGGATGCCGCAACCTCAATGTAGGAAGCGTTTCCTCTGGATGTGCTCCATGGTGAGGAGTGGAGTACTAGTGATGCGCTGGGCAGTTTTCACCACCACAACTTCATGATGGAATTAGAGTTGTACACAGACTTGCAGCCGTGGA
>NW_015150812.1:660565-662426 GCF_000732505.1 Cyprinodon variegatus
GATAGATAGATAGATAGATAGATAGATAGATAGATAGATAGATAGATAGATAGATAGATAGATAGATAGATTCAGACAGCTGCCTATCAATAATGACAACATTATCAATGTACAATTAATAATAACTGAAAAACAGTATAATTAAAAGAAGCCTATTAAAACAATATTTAATGCAGGTGGTCTAGGCCTACATGTTATGTAATTGGGGGCGCGCGGCTGCCAAAAACTGTTGAGAACCACCATGACGTCATCGATAATCACTGTTTAAAAAGATAATCGATGTTTTTAATGGAAGCCCCATATGGTTTGATAAAAAAATAAAAGCTATCCAGCACTATTGATAAACATGTAGAAATTATACAGACACAACAAACTAGCCAACATTTTTAAGGGACAGAGTCTGTTCATTTTCTTTAAAAATAATTTTATTTTAGTTTTTTTTTTTTGTCACTATTTAAAACAATGCTGGAAATCTCACAACTTGTTAGCCCAGGACGTTTATCTGTCCTCCACCGTCTCCGGGTCCTCAGAATAAATATCTTAATCTGTTTTCATTCAGACAGATTAACCTACCTGGATTATTTGAGTTGATACCGAGCAGTGGACCTAATGAAGAATCTCCCCGTCCTCTTTGAAGATTATAAAGATGGATTATTTTTTTTAGTCGCTTTCCATAGGAGCTGAATCATTCTCTAAAAAATGAAAATAAATATATTTTTTAATCACAGACATTAAAATATTTAGTTAAATCCAAATCCTTCCTCTACGTATGGATGAAAAAAATTAGAATTATTTCATCTCTATCAAAGGGTTAAACGTTCTTCTTCTTGAGTTGTAATGGCGGGTTAGTAAACAACAGTTTGGTGCATTACTGCCACCCACCGGTAAACTATATTATCTTCCCCAAACCAATTAAAAATTTTTTCTCATCAAACGTACTTTTAAAACAAGTTATACCTTTTCCTGTTCAAGACTCCTTGTTAGTTCTGTTCTTTGCCTCTGGTGTTTCCTACAGTTCTACATAACTACTACTTTGTTGTTTTAAATTCACATCATTTCTCATGTTTTGTCAATAATAGTGAATTATGTCCTGCCAGAACCAACCTTAATCTAGTCATCCTGTCCTGAATTCTGTTTCTTCCAATATTTCTTCTAATTTCTCCACCCTTTATAGAACCATCTTCTTTTCATATCTTCATTTCTCTTTAATTTTCCCTTTGAAAATGCTCTTAACCTCCAGTTTACTGATTAATAACCCTCTGACTCCAGTATTTTTAACCCTTTATTGGGCAATTGCCATTTTTGATCACTTAAACATCCCTTACAGATAGAGCCCCGTCCCTCAGTGAGGTCTAGAAGCACTAGATCTATATCCAGCCATTCAGCAAAGATACTGCTACATGGCTGGACATCTTATTTTGCAGTTTGACCAATTAGATGAGCCCTAGAATGATATATAACCTACTTTAAATGAAGTTGGGGGGAAAAAAGTTAACAAGTCCCAAAAAGAAAATGTAAAAAGCTAACTGAAAAATTAAAAAAGCAAAGTTAAAAAATTAATAAGCCTAGTTAACAATTATATTTAGGTTTATAAACAAAAAAATGTAAGTGCCAGTATCAGCATTAATTCCTTTAAGGTTATGTTGGACTAAAAAAAAAGAAAAAGAAAAAAAAAAGTGTTTCTTTAGCTCTCAAAGCGTTTTTCATGAATTTCTTATAGAAAGACAATTTTTTTTCTGAATATATCGGGGCAAGTTGGCGTTTTATTACACTGAGATTAGTTTTTGCCATCAAAATATCCATATTTTTTTAATGTTAGAAAAGTAATAAGGTCTTGTCCTGGATTCCAATAACACTATTT
>NW_015150812.1:663126-669724 GCF_000732505.1 Cyprinodon variegatus
AGAGCATATAATGAATGAACAATATGAAAGAAAATAAGAATTCTAAATTAATATCTTACTTTAAATTAATATTGCTGGAGATTCCAAGTAATTCTAGTTTAAAATCAGTGATTACTAATTCATTGTTGTTAATATTTAACAAAATTTTATGTACGTCACATTTTTTACCCCATTGCTCTTGAAGAAGTTGGAGTTGTGGTTCTCCCTTTTTTTTTTTCTCTCTTATATTTCACCAAATTCACAAACTCCTTATCAGTTATGTTGTAAAGAAATTAAATCCTAGTCCGCAAACATCCTTATTTAAATTTTCCCTTAAATTTTCCTGTTGTATGTTCACATCTATGGATTGGATCTAAAAATATCAAACATATTTCTATTCAAATTATAGATATGAAATCATACATTACAGCAAAAAATTGGCTTAAATCATATTACAGGTCATCAAATCGGTGTCAATTTAGTCTGTCAAAGAGGCTGTAGGAATTTTAAATGTCCAGCAGGTGTCAGTGTTCAGTGACACAGTATCTACACTCAATCAATGGTTTGCAAGTGTGCTGAAACGCATCATGACACCTCATGAACCCATCTCTAACGGACAATATTTTCCCAAAGAACAAAAAAAACTCCAAAATAATCCTATAGTTGTTATCAGGCATTCAATGAGTTTTTGTAAAATTTTTAAGTTTCAAGCTTACCTGTTTGCAAGCAGTGTGTGGAGGGATATTAGATATCACACCAATAACAGCGCCGCTCTGCACTGTGTCACACCAACGTATCTGACATATACCCGGACAAGATGTGAGCTTTGTGCGAAATTACAGGAGACTAGAAGGGGAATTGAAGATAGCGGCCCGGTGAAGTCCGGATCTGCAAATTTTGACATTTGAGTGAAATTTCCGACAGGAAAAACAGGCCGTACAATTTGTCCTTTTTAAATTAAAGGCCACACAATGTACGGCTGTACGCATGGCTAGCTAAAAGCCTGCTGTTCAGTTTGTTTTTAGAGCCGACATGAAGTCAGAACCTCATCAGAAACCTCTGAGCTTTGATGGTGTTTTTATTTGACTTCAGTTTCCAGAACACATCAGATAAACATGAATGATTCATTTACTGACTGCTGGAGTCTGCAGGGCGGAAACTGCTTCACATAAAAACTGATAAAAAGAAAAAAAAAACAAACAAAGCAAACATGGAGGCTGATACTCAAACATTTCATCCACCTCTGACAACATTTTCAAGTTTCAGTGCCGCAGCTTCCAGTGAGGTTGCAGGGACTGAAAAACTTCGGATCTGAATGTCCCACAACTCCCAGTACCCTTTGGGTCCAACATTGTCTCCAAGTCCATAGAATTGACTAAAAGTGAGTTTCACATCTAAAAAAAAAAAAAAAATCTGCATGCTAATAGAAAAAAAAAACAAAAAAGAGGAACTACATGTGATCTTTAGCCCCGCCCACTGCAGCCTCCTGCCTACTTATGTCCTTTATTGGTCTTGAAGGACACCTGAAGGACTTTGTCTCCCAGCTGATATCCGTTTAGGCTGTGGATGGCCATGGCGGCCTCCTCGTAGTTCGCCATGGTAACGAAACCGAAGCCTTTGCACTTGTTGGTGTTGAAATCTCGGATGACTTTCACGTTGACGACGGCGCCAAAAGGCCCAAACATCTGCCACAGCATTCCCTCGTCTGCGTCCTGGCTCAGGTTATAGATAAACAGGCACCAACCAGACGATGGGCTCCCAGAGGCTCCGCCCCCGGCCCCCATGTGGTCAGCAGTCATTGGAGAAAACCTGGAAGCAAACACAAAAAAACCAAATCATCAGAATAGCTGGACCAATAAGAGGTTAGGTCGTTAAAATCAGAGCACTCCATCTCAGCAGAGTTAAAAAAGTAATCTGATTACTCACCGGAATCTCTGCGCCTGATGATGGACTGGGCCCCCGAAGCGCCGCGATTGGCCGTGGTACGTCTGTGACATCATCATGGAGTTTCGGCCCTGATTGGGGTTGGCAGCGAACTTCACCGTGATTGGCTCAGATCCACCGGGTGGGACGTGTCCGTTCAGGTGCTTCACGGCGTCCTCAGCCTCCGCTTTCTTATCATAGCGGATGAACGCCACTCCCCGAGAGAGACCTGAGCAGCCAATCAGAAGACAGCAGTTCTTTTAAAGGAGAGCCAAAACGGTGAAGCGAGTTCGATGGAAAATCTGATAGTGATCCACATAATGGTCCATTGGACTGAACAGGTTGGAGCGGATACCAGCAAACTAAAAGGCATCTCATACATATGTCTGAGCTAGTGGGTGTAAAGCAATATAATTTAGTTTGATCAGTATTTAATACAGCCGTGACAATGAATTTTAAATATAATGATGCACGATTTCTTTTAATTCAGCATATTTAAAAAAACAGTCGTTATGGAAAAATCCAGAGAAAATTCAGGTTTTTAAAAAATTGCTGTTAAGCTCCTTAGTCAATTGATAAGGTCAGTGAATGTTAGATTAATTCATTAATAACTAGTTGATAACTGAAATAATCAATAACTGGTCAGAATTTCTGAACTCTGAGTGGGAAACGTTTTAATTTGAACGCCCTGAAAGCCAGAAAGTCAACCGTACTTGATCTGATGTGCAAAACCACTGGTCACGTGACCTCACCTGACGCCTGGTCCACCAAGACCCTGGAGTTGATGATGCGTCCAAAGGAGGAGAACATGTCCTCCAGGTCTTGCTGACTCAGCGTTCTGGGGAGACCGCTGATGTACAGGTTGGCGTCTTTGATGGTGTCAGAACTCGGGCGAGCAAACGACACCTGCAGGGAGGAGAGAGGAAAAATTCAGCTTCTCTTCTCACAAAATAAAAGTTTAAAATAAAATAAAATACAGAAAATATTGAAAAAAAAAAAAAAAACAAACAAAAAAAAGTTACATTCAGTGTCCAAATAAAAGACAGGATATTTTAAATAAACAGTAAAAATAAATTTAACATTTATCAGAATTTAGAAAAAAATAACATGTATTTGTGTAGTTTTCCAAAATAAAAGCATCCATTTTTCAAACTAAAGTCTTGACGCATCGTCTCACTGAACTGGAGAAAAGAGACAGATTCAGTGCCAACGAGCATCAGAGCAGCAAACAAAATACCTCCGTTCTTCAGACGCTGCAGCTGAGAGCGCCCCCTACTGTCCAGGAAACATAACACATCTATCAGTTGAAAGAGGAAAAAATCAAAGAGCACCTGTGGCGCGTTACCTTGATAGTTTTAGACTGTAGCCTCAGGCCATTGAGGGTACTGATAGCCCTCTCTGCATCACTATGGTTAACAAAGTTAACAAAGCCGTAACCTAAACTGTGGCCTAGAGAAACACAAAGGAAAACAACAAAATAACAGCAAAACTCTCTGTTACAGCCATCACATTCTGAAAGAAACAGTGTTCAAAAACTGACAGAAGAAATAACAACCAGGTCCATAAAACAACAAAAACAAAAGAAGTTCTGAGCAAACCAAGAAAACGGGCCTCAGCGCTTAAAATCAACGATGCCAAAGAGCTAAAAGGGTTTTTCCTTTCTAAAATCCTAACAGCTGATTGTTTCAAAGGAGCTACTTTTAAAAATCTTCTCTACCCTTGCTTGGTCCAGTAAGGCTTCAGTTACTATGACAACACAGGAAGATGGTAGGAACACCCAAGACAGACATACGTCTGGCCAGTCTATGGTTACGGTGACAGGGTATCATTAAACTCATATATTTACACCATCATTAATGTTTAGTTTGATTTGTTAATGATTCTGTGGTCAATATTTTACAAAGTTATCTCATTAAAACATTTGTTATCAAACCCAAATATCTGTTTATATTAAACGCCCTTTCAGATATGCAATTACAAAACTCCTCCAAGCTAAAAATTAGCATCTTATGTTCTTGTCTTTAAAATAGGGGCCATAAATCCTGGTTCTCTGGGCCCTTTGTCCTGCATGTTTTTTTCTCCGGGTGTTCTGGGGCAGAGAAAGGTCTGGAACATGGAGGACAGCGAGGTGAAGAACTCTAATCTAAACAAATAAAATAATGTTTAAATGGTTCCTTACACCTCAAACTCCCAAAACCCTTCATTTAAAACCAGTTTGGTTCAGATAAAAATTAAAATATTGCTCCGTTTTCTCCATTTGTTCAGAACAAAAACATTTCTTTAAATATTACTGAATTTTCTTTCTTTTAACATCAGCTGAAAAAACAATGACAAAAAAACCTTTTAAAAGAAAAACAGAGGACCGGGTTCGGCCAAAGGACTCCCTGAGAACCCGTCTGAACGTCATCAAAAATATTAAAAATTACAGCTTCATCAGGTTAAAAAAAAAAAAAAAAAAAAAATCATCCAGTAATTAAAATAAATAAAATTACAGTTTAGAAATATTTCAGAAATAAATTTAGATTCAATATATGCATGAAAAAAAAAAATCACAGTCAAATAGAAAAAAGTTTTCCAAAACTAAAAACAACAAGGACAAAAAAATAAAAATCATTTGAGTAAAAAAACCCAACAAAAACTAAAAACCACAACAACTACAACCAGAGACCCAGAACCGGCCGGGTCAGAGCGGTGTCAAATGCAAAGGCTGACTGTTCCTCCTGAAGCTTTCAAATCGGGATCATCAAAGATTAATTCTGATGCGTTTTTCACAGAGAACACAGATGCCAAACTCCAGTCCACAAGGTACGACAACCTGCACCTTATAGACGTTTCTCTGCTTCAACACATCAGCGTCAAATAATCGGGTCCTAAACAGAACCCTGAAGAACCCGGCGTCACACCGAGGAGCCAATTCAGCAGTTTGATTCAGGTGTGGAAGCAGAAACACGTCTTAAAAGTTAAAGGACACCTGACCTGGAGAGTTGGAGTTTGACACTCCGACAAAAAGCCGGGTTCATTTATAAAATTAAAAAATAAAAAATCTAAAATTTTGAAATTTATATTTAACATCATTAAGATTATATTAATGAATCAGATGTTTTAATTTGATCGCAATGAAACATTTAAACATTTACCCCAAGAGTACCCCAGCCCTATGAGTACCTGCGTCGCCGTGGTTACCTGCCGATTTGTCGCGGATCAGTTTGGCCGACTCCACCTCTCCCACGCTGCTAAAGAGGCTGCGCAGCTCGTCCTGACTCATGCTCTGCGGCAGGTAGTTCACGATCAGGTTGGTCCGAGAGTCGTCGTCCTCCTCCATCATTGCTTCGGTGAAGCCGTTATCGTACAGCTCCTGATCCCGCCAAAGGTGAGAAACAGTCAGGTATCAATAACAAACAGCCAATACAAAGGCAGTCTAAAAACAAAGCATCCAATCAAAAAGCAGCATTACCTTTGCAGCTGCTCCTTTGGAGGAAGCGTCTCTGCCTTCACCCTGCGTCGGCTGGACCTCACACACCTGAACACACACAAACATACACAGGGGTTTGGTTTTATCAGGATCAGGAAGTGGTTCATGATGACCCGTACTCAGCTCATTAGTATTGGAGCTACAAACATTGTTAAAGCAAACTTTTACGCATCAAAGGATTATTTAAAATCTAGAAGCGTCTCAATGGAAGTTTAAATCACATGCAGTTCACTAAGGCAGCTGCAGAGGGCAGTATAGCCGGAGTGCACTGATTAGCAATGCAAGCAACTCAACATGTGTGTTAAACCCAATTTACACTACCCTCTGAAAACCGATCCACGCCGAGTTCGGACCGAGCTTAACTGACCTTGGTTACTTTCAACCGTTTATACACACCATACTACCAAGGCTCATCGCCTCCTAGTGACGATCTACGGTACTACACTTCTAGAGGGAAACAAGCAAATCAACATGGCTGCGCCTCTGACATTCAGGAAGTTTGGTTATATTTATGATATTTCATTGTTTGCGGAGAGTCAGGCGCAGAAGGCAGCCTTTGGTGAATTTCCTCGACAGAGTGGGCTTTTGGGAAGTGGATATGACAAACGATAGCCTAATCACGGCTTACAGACGCAGAAAAAGACGACAGACGTTGAGGTTCATCACATTGCTATGCAGAGTCATTCATGGAAATTGTATGGCGAGGTAAAAAAGCTAGTATTTTTATGAATGTTTGAAAGTTTAATATTATGGATCAACCTTTCCCATTCTTTCATACTCAGCCTCCTGGCCACTTAAAGTCCCAATAAGTATTAAAACATTAAGACTTATATTTGGAAAGGTGTTAAAGTTTTTATTAATAAAATGATTTAAACATTGAGATCATAAGAAAGAATGTCTAGTCGGGTCGACCGTTAAAATAACCGTCAGCCCTTACTTGTATATTGGTGACCCAGATGTATTCCAGGCAGAATAATGCACTGATGCGTTTCCTAAAAATATTTTGCTTATTAAACTGAACCAGACTTGTTGGCCTTCAAGAACAACGCGGTCAAAGGAGCTGAGATACGGTGGCGGACAGGTGCAAACGCGCATCTAACGTCGAAATGAGTTGCAAAAAACATGTGTGATGCATACACCAAAACACACAATCACAAAACAACAAATATAAAATAAAAAAAATAAAAAAAAAAAAAAAACTGAAAAAAAAAAAAAAAAAAGAAA
>NW_015150812.1:670125-673318 GCF_000732505.1 Cyprinodon variegatus
CCATTTGCAGATTTTATTTCTGTGATTACAGCATTTTGTTTGTGATTAAATGTTCTATTTTTTAGCGAAAGTATGTTTTTTTTGTTTGTGTGTTTTTTGCATTTTTAGGTGTTTTGTCAATTCATTTAACATTAACCTGCAGGTTTGCATCTCATTTCTGCAACATGCAGCATTTTTCTTTTGGCGTTTACATCACACATATTTTTGCAGCTTTTTACTGGTTTACGGTTTGTATATTCATAACAGCAGCAGCAAACTGTGCTTCATAGGGAGTCAATGCATCCCCTGGACATCCTGCATGGAGCTGCTACCAACCAGTGGGAGACTGATGGATATTGACCCAGTCCTTCATCAACAAACATTAAAGGTTTGCTCTTTGCCACTGAGAGATGATGACTTAGTTAATTGTCCATCTTTGCACTAAATAACAATGAGGGCCTAACTTGGGATGGAAAAGCTAGAGAGGATTTTGGTATCTGCACCCCTGGATTTAGAAATACACCTGAAGGAACATTTCCTTTCACCAAGGAAACGTTAAAGAGATACCATCAGCTGAGACCTCACCTTCAGGTACCTGATGTGTCCTCGTCTCACTGCCATGGAAACAGGTCCGGGCGATTAATAGGGTCTGAAAAGGGAAGCTGATTGGTTAGTGACGGGATCAAAGAGTTTCAGAACACTTTGATCTTATGCCATTAATAGACCTCCGCAACAAGAATAAAAAGACGTTTTGTGTTCATTAATTTGACCAATTGATCTAATTAGATTTACCTCATCATTAAGTTACCCACAGTTACCCTCCCCCTCCCTACTGATTTTAAGCGGGCCACCGTCTGGCATAAAACGGTGTCATCGGGCTCTAAACAGCATCAGTTCCAGTTAGAAGACAGGTGTTGGTACAATCCCCGCGCTACTGATCGTGATTTCCGAACCAAACCAAAACGGACCGGGACGAATCTGGCGCAAGCAGGTTATAGGACTCAAATGGAGCATGCGGAGCTAGCATGCTGCTAACATGCTAACGGCGGGAGCTAACGGCTAATATGATTGACAGATCTCACCTGAATATGAGGCACAGGTGGAGTAGAAAATGTCCACAGCAGTGGACTGGTTCGATTTAGGTACGACCGATAGCTCGGATGGTTTATAAGCGGAGTTTATTGCCTGGAGCTTCACTGGAGACGGTCGTCTCAACACAAAGGACCAAAGTAACGCGAGATTACAGCTTCCTCTCTCGGCGTTTTCGAGGTATCACGGACAAACTGTTGCCCCCTGCTGGATTGAAAGGGAATCTATAGTTATTGTGAATAAACAGAAATTACAGTTTTTTTTTCAACACTGCTTTGCAAAATATTGAAAAAAACAGGTTTTAAATGTTCAGTTTCATATGAAGGAAATTGTAAAATATCTTAATATTCCTAAAGCGTAACTCTTACTGAAGAAATCTCCTTTCTTAAATGAGTCCTCATTTACAAAGTATAAGCACAATAAAACTTGTAGTACCATATCTTAAGCCAACATTGGCATGTCCATAAACTTTCCTTGGAAGGTGCCCTGATCATTGTTAAAAAATTGAACCCGATGCACAGAATAAAGAGCAATATTTGGACTTTATATACAGCTTAAAATAAAATAATGTATGTCTTTCCAAAGACATGGATTTAAATTTTTATTTCTGAGCAGACATCTCAGTTTCTCTGATTTTATGCAAAGTTAGAAGCGGTATGAGTAGCAATCAAAGAACCGAGAGGAGATGGCAGCAAACATGTCAATTTCACCTTTTAGGTTGTAGATATTTACATGATGTTGTACGGAAAAACTCCCATCCTTTATATCCTTAAAGCAGGCTATAGTGTAAATTATTTTACTTGATCCTCTGTGTATGTATGTATATATATTTTACATGGATAGTCCCAAGTCTTTAAAAATGTTTATCATTAAGAGTTTATCATTTTACAGTCTGCAATACTTTTACAAATCTTACATAATGTTTGTACCCCTTTTTAATTATAATTCAATATTTTTTATTTTATGAAAATTAGAAATTCCAATCTACATTTTAATTTTCTTCTCCAAGACTGCTCAATTGGTAAATCAATTAAAATGATAAAATAAATATTTGTTCATTAAATCTTTAAAGCTTTTCAGCAAAAAGTGACCCAATTTTATAGATTTTTAAATGTCAACACATAATCTGTTCTGCACTACTTGAAATTCTGAAAGTAAATTTATTTATTAAAAAGTTTTTGATGGGGAAGGCATAAAAAAATAAAGCAATTTTCTTGTTCTGTCACACAATACGCAGTCTTGTGTGACTGCGTATTGTTCACCAGTTTAAATAAAATGAAAACAGTTTGGATAATCTACAAGGAATTACATTTATGAGTCAATATTTTGCTAGTGATACTAATAACTTCTGCAAAAAAAATCGAAAAATGCTTAAATTCTGGTTTGATATGAAATATTACTTAATATGGAAAAAACTAAATTTGTGGAATTTTGAAACAAAAAGCAAAAATGATACTGATATAAATACTAACATTTGTGATGTTGAAAGCAAAAGAGTTTGGGAGAAAATATTCCTGGAAGTAGTAAATGAGCATAAACTCCTGGAAACAGGATACAGAATATTTAAAAGGGAAAAAACTAAAGTCATTAGTAATTTAAGATAAAACAAAGGACATGCAAAATTTTAATGGTTTACATTTACCATAATACCCTTATTTAATATACTGTGTAGAACTATTGGGAACAACCTACAAAAGAAAAGAGCCATACTTATTATAAATAAATCAGGATTTGGTAACCACACTTTTCCACTATTATAAATTCAAATATATTGGAATTTGAAGATCTTGTAAATTATAAAATACAGAAATTAATGTACAAAACAAAACAAAACAAAAAAATGACTAGAAGGCTGTATCCAGAAGTTCTTTTCTATTCCAGAAATTGAATATAATGTTAGAGATAAATGTAAATTCACCTTGAAAAAAGTCACAAAGGAAATCAAAGTGATTGTGTTTCTGCTGCTGGAGTTAGAATGTAGAATGCTGCTAATTCAGTTAAAGTCAGGTACATCATTTCTCTGCTTCATAAAGGCTGTGCTTCTTCTCTCCATTATGTTTGTAAATAATCAGTGTAAGGGGAATATACATATATATATATATATATATATATATATATATATATA
>NW_015150812.1:673367-675241 GCF_000732505.1 Cyprinodon variegatus
TCTCTGCCGCCTCTCGCTTGTAGAGAGTTGGAGATAGGCACCAGCAACCCTTGCAACCCCAGTAGGGATAAGCAAGACAGACGATGGATGGATGGAAGTTTTTTTTGTCTGAATAAATAAATTGAAAGAATTAAGGCCTGTATTAAAAATTAAAAAAGCATTTATATTAATAAATTCATATGTCCAAGTTTTACATGATTTAACATTAACATTTTTACATCTTACATCTTTAGTTGTCTTGGACAGAAAAAAAAATGTAGTTTGGATTTTTATTCTATATTTTATTTTTAAGTCAAAAATGCAGCTTTATTCTGAAAATTAAGCAGCATTTCCAGTGATCAGTTTTGCTTAGATAATTGTGAGAAATGTGCTTTCATTGAAAGCTTCCTTTCTCTGTTTTGTTCACTAAAATATATTTTTAATGCCATACCACATTAAAAGTGTTGTTTATACAATGCAGTCTCCTTGGTTACTGATCTATATTTTATCCCCTCACTGTGTTTTGGAGCTGTGACTCACTTGATCTGTTCTGTTTGTTTCCAACTGGCTTTACAGAGGTGGATAGAAACTAGTTGCATTTACTTGAATAACTTTCTGAAAAACATCTACCATCAGGAGTAGTTTTACCACATTCGACTTTTTACTATTGCCTACTTTTTTTCTGGCTACTCTACCCATAATTAGTTACTTCACTCATTCAACAACAAGCTTGTTAAAAGATGCACCAAAGACACAAACACCGAGAGTTTAAATTAAACCTTTTTTTTCTAATCCAGCTCCATTTTTAAAAGTCAGTTTCCATCTTCTGATTTTGCTGTGTCATATTATTTTTTTATGAAACCAGATGTTATGCTCATGAGTAGAAAATAAATACTTGAGTTCAATTAAGAACAAAACCCACCACTGCGTCCATCTCAATTGATCAGTGAATTAAAACTGAGATCAGTGAGAGCTAAAATACCTTGTTCTTTATTAATTTAAAGTGTTTTAAATTCTTTTTTTTTTTTTTTTGGTCTGATTTCAAGTCCAGATGAATCCTGATATTATCTTCTCTCTTTATTGAACTAAAAAACCTGGAATTCTAACAGGAAGGAATATAAAATTGTATAGAAATCTGGGTAACAGCTTTAAAATATCTAATCTAGAGCCGTTGTTGGACCACAGATGTAGGGACTGTTTTCTGACTTCAGCTTTTAATACATTATTCCTGTGTTTCTGAGAGATTTAAGTTTCTTAACTCTCACATTTCTGAATCTGTACTAAATAAATCATTTTCACGAAAACGTAATTTTATTTTTTCAGGTGTGTATCGTCTCCGCTCCTCCAGCAGGGGGCGACTGCTGCTTCAGCTGTTCAGGAGGTGACGTCATTTGCTTGGTTTCCGCTGCTACATGTAAACAAAGCGCAGTTAGCTTCGGAGGATCCGGGGAAGAGGACTGGGCTGGAATCAGAACCCAAACCGAATCAGTGGATCCGGACCTGAAGTTCCAAGGGATGGATTAAACCAGAACCGCCATCATGTCCATGGAGGACCCGTTCTTCGTCGTTAAAGGGTCAGAACCTTCACAGCTGGTAGATAGTTTCAGACCGAACCCGAACCTCGACAGTAGAGACCAGTCTGACCAGTTAACTTCATCAGTGGAACCAGTTAACTGTTCACCTGTTCAACCAGTAGAACCAGTTAAATGTTCACCAGTTTAACCAGTGAGACCAGTCTGAGCTGGTAACTGTTCACCAGTTTAACCAGTGGAACCAGTTAACTGTTCACCAGTTTAACCAGTGAGACCAGTCTGAGCTGGTAACTGTTCACCAGTTTAACCAGTGGAACCAGTTAACTGTTCACCAGTTTAACCAGTGAGACCAGTCTGAGCTGG
>NW_015150812.1:678331-708235 GCF_000732505.1 Cyprinodon variegatus
TAATACCGTCTAATGGTTCTAGGTTCTTTCATCCTCAGATTAATACCGTCTAATGGTTCTAGGTTCTTTCATCCTCAGATTAGAACTGTCTAATGGTTCTAGGTTCTTTCATCCTCAGATTAGAACTGTCTAATGGTTCTAGGTTCTTTCATCCTCAGATTAGAACTGTGTAATGGGTCCTAGGTTCTGACATCCTCAGATTAGAACTGTCTTATGGGTCCTAGGTTCTGACATCCTCAGATTAGAACTGTCTAATGGGTTCTAGGTTCTGACATCCTCAGAATAGAACTGTCTAATGGGTCCTAGGTTTTGACATCCTCAGATTAGAACTGTCTAAGCGGTTCTAGGTTCTGACATCCTCAGATTAGAACTGTAATGGTTCTAGGTTCTTTCATCCTCAGATTAGAAATGTCTAATGGGCCCTAGGTTCTTTCATCCTCAGATTAGAACTATAATGGTTCTAGGTTCTGACATCCTCAGATTAGAACTGTCTAATTGGGTCCTAGGTTCTGACATCCTCAGAATAGAACTGTCTAAGGGATCCTCGGTTCTGAAATCCTTAGATTAGAACTGTCTAATCGGTCCTAGGTTATGACATCCTCAGATTAGAACTGTAATGGTTCTAGGTTCTTTCATCCTCAGATTAGAACTGTCCAATGGGTCCTAGGTTCTGACATCCTCAGATTAGAACTGTCTAATGGGTCCTAGGTTCTTTCATCCTCAGATTAGAACTGTCTAATGGGTCCTAGGTTCTGAAATCCTCAGATTAGAACTGTGTTATGGGTCCTAGGTTCTGACATCCTCAGATTAAAACTGTCTAATGGGTCCTAGGTTCTGACATCCTCAGATTAGGCTTACTGTTGTGAAGTCAAATTAAAACAGCCAGAAGAACACAGGACTGTAACCCGTTCAAACGTCCTTCCCGGTTCGTTTGGATCGGGTTTAGTTCTGGTTCTTATCTACCCTCATTCTGTCCTGGTTTCTGTGTGATCCATCTCTCAGTTTCTGGTTTGTGTTTTCAGGGAGGTGGAGAAGGCGGTGCATGCCGCCCAGAGCCTCCATCACCGCTGGAGCGAGCTCCTGCAGGAAGGGGGCGGAGCCTCTAAGGAGGAGGTGGACTGGACGACCAATGAGCTGCGGAACAGCCTCCGCTCCATTGAGTGGGACCTGGAGGACCTAGACGAGACCATCAGTATCCTTCAGCTCAGGTCCGACGGTTCTGCTAATGTTCAGTTTGTCTCGGTATAAATTTGTTTCCCTGACGGTCCATGAAGGCATCGTGGAGTCCAACCCGAAGAAGTTCAACCTGGATGCTGCCGAGCTGACAAAGAGGAAGGCCTTCATCATCTCCACGCGTCGCACCGTGAAGGTAAATGCCGCCTAACTGGTCAGAGCAGCAGACGGTTCTAGAACTTTGAGTTTCTTTCCGGCTGCTGATCCGATCCTCTGTGTTTTACAGGAGATGAAGGAACAGATGTCAAGTCCTGCCGCTGGTTCCGACAGACACACCAAGCCGGTACTTGCTCACATCCTTCCACCTGATATCACACACATTGGCCAATCAGCTGCTTTGGGTCCATCACTCAGAAAAAGGAGCTCTCTGATTGGTTTATTCAATTCCTGATGATGATGAGGTGATTTAAGGGTTGGTTCTTAAGTGGCTCTGATTCTAGAATTCTTTGTTTGGATTTTTAGGTTCTGCTGGGTGAAACTCGGGGTCCCATCTGGCAGCCCGGTTCTGATAAATACACTCCGCTGGACCGCCAGCTGCAGAACGCCAACTCCCAGTTCATTGGCGAGCAGCAGATGCAGCAGCAGGTACCGAAACGTCTGAACAGAGTCAGAACCGGACAGATGGGATGGATCTGATTGGCTTCTGTTTGTTTCAGCTGATCGCAGAGAAACAGGATGAACAGCTGGAGCTGGTGTCCGGAACCATCGGCGTTCTGAAGAACATGTCGGAGCGGATCGGCATGGAGCTGGACGAACAGGCCGTGTACAGAGAGAACTTTGATTATTATTATTATAGCAAAACAAGAAAGCCTTTTGAAAAGGAAAAAAATTCTTACTCGCAAACCTAAGAGAAACTTTGCTGTTTTCATAGATTTCTTTTTTTTTAAGGTATTTCTTTTAGATTTTTTTCCATGTTATATTTGTTAAAGTCTATTTTTTTATATATTTTTAAAAAATATATTCTTTTAATTTGTATTTTTTCAGCTTTATCTTTCTAAGGTTGAGCTTTACAAATTGCTTTCTTTTTAAAACGGTTCTACAGATCACATGTTTTTGACTTCAAGCCCAGTGCAAACGCTCCCAGACTGATAGGAACACGTATTCTGAATGTGAACTGTAAAACTGAACCTGAAAAAGAGAAATAAAAACATTATTAAAAAGAGAATTTGAATTAATAGAATTAAAACATTTCATCTCTAAAAATAAAAATTGAGAAAAAAACAGCAAAGTTCCTCTTAAAACCTTTTTTGATTAACAGTTTTTTTTTTATGTTCTGTTTGGAAAATGCAAACCCTTCCTGACAGGTCCATGTCCAGGCTGGTGGAACTTCAGGTCTGTGAGGAGGAGCTCTATGAAAGTCATGGTTCTTCTGGTGGTGGGGGGGCGTCTCCTTTGGACCTTACCTTGGTTTTGAAACTTGATATTTTTGGGTCTAAATTAATTTCTTCAGAAATTCCTGTTGCTAATCTCAGCATCTATGCTAGGTTCTAGGATAGGTTCTCTGGTTCCTGATCTTGACCAAAGGTCTGACGATCCGGTGGAACCGTCCATCTGTCAGGCCCAAAGTCACACAGAGCAGAACCAAACCTAAGAACATTCCAGGTGATTTACGGTTTACATTCGGCTCAAACACGCCTTCTGCTCCCTCCCACCTGAACTTCCAGTCCCGGTTATGGAACTAAACAGGCAGAACCACTGGGTACCATCAGAACCAGGCAGCAGTTTTCTGCTTCAAAACTAGAACCAAGTTATTGAGGTTCTGGTTTTGAACTCATTTACATAGCAGTAAAGGCTCAGTATCGTGTCATTATCAATGGGTCCTGCAGTTTTCAGCCTGTTTGATGTTTTATTACCAGTCTAGTTGTCAAGTGTTGTTTCTCCTGCAGGATGCTGGATGACTTTGGACATGAGATGGACCACACTCAGTCCCGCCTGGACAACGTGATGAAGAAACTGGCTAAAGTCTCACATATGACCAGCGGTAATCTGCCCGGCAACACATTGCTCATCCAGAAACAGAGTTTATTCTATTTGAGCTCTGATTGAATGAAATTCAGGGACTCTGGGTTCTGATTGGACCTCTTCCTGTGCCAATCTTCAGCGGCTAAGAATGATCTGATATTTCAGCTGCTTGTAAAAAAGATTGTAATGCAGATAATTTGTATTTATATTGGTAATAACATCAAAACATCTTTACTCTGTATTTATATGCAGGCTCTGTGTTGCCGATATCAGTCGAGTCACGTTAGCATCAGGTTCTAGACTTTAGTCACCTTCATTCTCTGCTTTTCTTTAACTGGTAGACATGTTTGAACAGCAGAGCTTTAGCTCGGATCTCGACTTTGTTGTCACTAGTCAATGAAGGAGGCAAAACATGGATGTAATTTTGGTATTGGCCGCTGCTTTATGGTTACAATAGAACAGACAATTGAGCTTTGTGTGGCGTTTAAAACACTCCCTGACTAGATGTAATTTCCCACCAAGCATTGTAGTGAGGCGTTGCTTATGTAGCCATATAAATGTAATAAAATAATCAGCCTTATTGACTGCTTGGTTCAGGTTTAGTAAATGAACTCCCCTGAATATAATTCAATCACTCATTTTAAATTCGAATAAAGTTTAGTGACTCTGATCTCTGATTGGCTGGAACAGCATCATTCTAGCTGTGGTTGGTTTATCTATTTAATCAGTGATCAATCGGTTTCCCCGCAGATCGCCGTCAGTGGTGTGCGATTGGTGTGCTGCTCCTGATCCTGCTGGTTGTCATCATCCTCTTCTTCATCCTCTGACTGAAGCGCCGCATCGACCCAAACGTCTCATCTCAGTGTTCTGGACCTCATATGGACTGTAGTGTTCTGAACATGACCCGTCTGATCTCAACTCTTCCTGCTGCGATTTGCTCTTTTGTTTTTGTTGTTTGGATGTTTTTATTTAATACTCTGAAAGTAACTAAAATAACTCTAAAAATAACCAATGTAACCAGTTTAACCATTATAACAGGTCATTATGGTCCTGATGAGTTCAGTAGCAGAAAATAGATCAGCTGTTTTCAGTGTGAAACGGCTGACCTGTTTGGGCTTCTTTCTCTTCAGAACCTGCTTCCTGCTCTAATCTGATTGGTCTAATAGTTCCTGACTGTGGCCCTCAGGGGCCACCGTCTTGCAGCCTGTAGACCCGATCTGTTCTGAGCCCAAACGTCTGTTTCATTTCCTGCTGGGTCACCAGTTTAAACTGGTAAAGCTCAGGTTACACTAATGTTTTAGCTCTAACTGGTTAATAAGGTGAAACTGGTTTAGAAAAACACTAAATTATGTTTTAATGTTTTTGTTGACTGAAAACCTTTTCTGTTTTATTTTATTTTCTGTTTATTTGAACATTGTTGACCTGTGACCTCATACATGATTTCAGTTATTTAAGGTTGCTCAAACACACTTCATGCTGCTCCTTCACAATAAAAGCCACTCCCACAGTTAAGACTGCGTTTGTGTCATGACTCTGATTACCCACATGTCTCCAGGATAAATGTGGACTAGTTATAGAGCCACTTCAGCTCAGACTCCACTCAACTGAAGATTTTAAAGGACCATCTGACATCGGACCATCAAAGGACCATCTGACTCTTATTGTGAAGGAGTAACAGAAGTGTGAGCAGTTGAATGATGTGATTTTTTCCAAGTAATGAAACATTTCATTTCTGACTGTTCATCTTAATTAAAGGTTCCTGTTGTCTCTGAGGAAAATTGAGTTTTATTTGAGCAGCAGTTTAGTTTTTGTTAAGTTCTGATCAGTTCAGCCTGAGCATGCTCATTTTGGAAAATCAGAGAGTGCTGAGGCAGGATTACTGGGTTAGAGAGACAATTTCAGGTTTAACCCTGACTTTCCGATGCTGGATTCATTCTAAGCGATGCTAGTCACCATGGTAACCTACTCTGAACAACCTCCTCCAGATCAAGCTAGCTTTCATGGTTGATCTGAATCGTAGAAAACCCTCAACCCAACAGCCAATCAGCTGTTTGGGAAACAATGATGTGCAATTTGATTTTTAGACATGATTTAACTAACACAGCAAAAGAAGAACTCGAAATATTTCGTAAACAAAATATATTCTTGACAAAAAGTGAGCTTTTTTCCTATTTTTCCTTATGACATGCCAACCTTTTAACTGTTTTGTATTTTTTTTCTCCTGTATAATGTCCTTACACACCCTAGCATTTATTGGTTTCTTGTATAATTGATATATGAAGGTAAGTAAAAAATAAAATAAATCAGAGCATTGGGAGAACATCCTTTTGATCAGGCATCCCCAACCTCGGTCCTCGAGGCCCACTGTCCTGCAGGTTTTAGAGGTTTCCCTGCTTTAGCACAGCTGATTATAACGATTGCAGTAGACCAAAAGCCTGTTAATCAGCTTTCAATTTAAATCAGCTGTGCTGGAGCAAGGAAACCTTTAAAACCTGCATGACAGCAAGGATCGAGGTTGGGGATGCCTGCTGTAGATCACTATGATAATATGAGTGATGCAGGTTTTCTCAGGCTGGCTGGCATATATGCCTAAACCTAGAACTGCAGGAGTGTGGCCCTCACTGTGTCACAGACTGTACGTATGGCCGACAGAAATGACCCAACTAGCTTTATGTACACCGTCGGTGCAGCTGATTAATGAAGTCATCAACTCTCCTGGCCACTCCCCCTAACACAGTATAGAAGACTGATTTTTATGCCATCGCAGGTGAGTTGATACCTGGATTTCTGTGAAATGTCAGATTCATCGCATTATGAAATTCAGGCTGTTTTTCATCATTCTGCTTCATTCTATCTCTATTCTTCTGTTAGTCTTATTTCCAACGTTATGCTCTCTCTGCTTTTTTCTCATAGTAGCTTAATCTGGTCTGTTCCTGTTTGGCTGTGACACCATCCTGGATATCATTCTTAAATATCAGTTGTGCTGCTGCCATCAACACATTTGTTTATAGATGTTCGAGATTGGCCTGTATTTCAGTGTAGTCCTGTTTCTGGCTGTGAAAGGCTGGATGTGCTGTCTTCATCCTCTGATATAGGAGCTGGCTCGGAGCTCTTCTGCCTGGCTGTGTGTTTCCTGGACAGGGCTGCCTGTGGAGCTGGTTTATAGTTGCCTTTTGTATCTCTGCTTCTTTTTCTATTTCTGCTCCCTGAACCCCAGTCAACCTCTGCAGATGGCCGCTCACACTGAGCCTGGTTTTTCTGGATGTTTCTTCTTGTTAAAAGGGAGTTTTTCCTCTCCACTGTTGCTACAAGCATGTTTAGTGTGAGGGGATTGCCTTCGAGTCAATTAGTCGATGCAATCAACTGGTTTTCCTTAGACAGAAAACTTTGAATCAATTTGACTGGATGATCTGGTTGAATTGTGAAGTGCCTTGAGGTGACATGTCTTTTGAATTGTCGCTATTTAAAAAAACTGAACTGAAAGTGAATTGTTAAATATACAGATGAGGGAATTTATGGTAAACCACCAGGTACAAAAAACTAAGAAGTCTGTAATATTTTTGTGAAATGAAGCATTGATCATGATAAGCAAAGAGTGAGACTGAATCAGAAATTCTATTAAGTTTAATCTATGTAGGAAAGACATTGAAGTATTTCAGTCCATTTAGAGCAGCATTTGAATACTTTCTCAATTGAAAAGGCAGCACAGATGTTTACCATTTGTCCTGCTGAGTTCTGACACAGCTTTCCCTTAGACTGATCACGTCTTGTATAAACATTATGCAATTGTGGAATTGATGCAATTTAATTCAATTCAGTTTATTTATATATCACCAATTCACATCACTTGTCATCTCAAGATACTTTACTAAGACATTTCGGCCAGATCATACAGTCAGATTGATTCAACATTTTCTATCTAAGAAAACCAGTTGATTGCATTGACTCTTCAGCAATCCCTCACACTAAGCATGCTTGTAGCGACTGTGGAGAGGAAAAACTCCTTTTTAACAAGAAGAAACCTCTAGCAAAACAAGGCTCATCTACCGAGGCCGACTGGTGTTCAAGGAGTCAGAATGCAACTGTCAAACAGCTCCACAGGCAGCCCCGTCCAGGAAACACACAGCCAGGCAGAAAAGCTCAGAGACAGCTCCTATATCAGAGGATGAAGAGAGCACATCCAGCCTGTCACAGTCAGAGAAACAGAACTACACTTAAAAAACAGGCCAAGCTCCACATGTCCCATCTCTGGGCATTTATTTCTTTATAGCAATTTTCAAAGTGCGACTGCCAGGAAAAATTGGAGCAAAAAAAGTAAAATTTTTTCCCCACATTCAAATGTTTATAATTTTCTTTTTTTACTCTCCATTCTGTCCATTTAACCACTTGATTGATTTGTTATTAATATGGACTCACCTGTCAGCATGTTACTGTGTTTAGCTGTTTGTATTAAGAGGACTGAGAGAATTATAGTAATTTTGCTAAGTTGCATCCTCGTGAGACACATTTCTTAAATCAGTCGTAATTCTGTGAGTGGCTTTTTGATTACTAGGAAAAGCAAGAGGATAAACCACCTCTACTAGGCAGGAGTTTCTGTCAGCTCTTTGTTCAGAGTCGCTCTAAGCTAATGATTTCCTGTGGAGATAAAACTCCTAGGCAGGAATGTTTAGGCTACAACAGAAACTCTCTAAGTCTATCACGCTCTGATCTTTAAGGAATGTTTTTTTTTTTTTCTTAGAGGGAGGGATATGATTTTCTTCTTTAAAACAGGTTGTGCTGCGAGAAATTTCCTAAATAACACAATGGGATCAGTGATCTGAACTGAATCATCACAATGATGACATGTGTTCCCAGGGTGTTCTACCCAAAAACAGATAAACAGACATCTGCTTAAAAACAACAACAAATCCACAGAACTGATCCGGGTTACAACTTCAGTAACTCTAAGATGTTTAAAGCCGCTCTATATAAGGGAAGATATGTAGAGTTTAGTATTTACAGGGAGGATGAGGTTCTGCACGTGGCTCTAAGTAATGCATCCAAATTCATTCCAGTTTGTGTTTCTCTGGGATTTTTTGGTGTTTTGTTAGGATGCTAGATTCTCCATTAATTTGTTCCTTAATTAAACCAATTTATAGGAAGCTGTTAAAACATACTCTGACTTGCAGAAGGACTCTTATCTTGATAATAAAGTAACAGTGTCCTTCAAAATAAAAGCATTGCATTTATATAGCCTGGTTGGTCAAAGTCAGCAGGCAGTATGTGGTCAGAAGGTTCTGTAAAGACCAGAACTTTTATAGTTTTTTTTTTTTTTTTTTTTTTGTAACCAGGGCATTTACTTTTTCCCCTCTAGGTTTAATCAAGCATTTTAATTCAAATAAGTTGAATGAGCTCTGAATCAACTGAGCTGTAACTTGTTACATCTAATCAGTTACATTTATTTGAGAAACTTGAAAAAATAAAAAATCAGTATTTTTAGTACATTGTACATTTTACTTGAGTAAAAATATGTAAAATATCACTGCTCTTATTTGAAAAAAAAAAATAAAATTCTGCTTAGTTCTTTTGATGAAAATAAGCTTCTTTTGAACAAAAGTGCACCATAGAGACACACCTTGTTGTTTTTCCTCTCTTTTTGGTTCAATGTTTTTTTTTTTTTTTTCTCATCTGTTGAGGCAGTAAACAGCAACTTT
This sequence comes from Cyprinodon variegatus, assembly GCF_000732505.1. Taxonomy (NCBI): domain Eukaryota; kingdom Metazoa; phylum Chordata; class Actinopteri; order Cyprinodontiformes; family Cyprinodontidae; genus Cyprinodon; species Cyprinodon variegatus. The sequence continues at coordinate 687,220 of NW_015150812.1, forward strand.
ACCCTATTCTAACATACTGTAACCATTGATTTTGTGTTTTGTCAATAGTTACATGACATTGTTTGAGTTTCATAACTCTAATTATGTATTTTTCCTTTCAGTTGCTGTTTGTTTTATATTTATTTTTTTTATGTCAGTTTCTAAACACCAAAATCTGTCTATCAAAACATTTTGTTTAATATTAAATTTAATATTAAATGAGTTGTTGTGGTCATAAGTGTTAAGTAGATCAGTTACTCTGTACTGGAGTAGCTCTTATACCAAATACTTTTTAACGGTCACTTGAGTCACATCTGGGATGGCTGCTTCTTACTTTTATTTGAGTAAAAGTATGTAGTAGTGCTAGCCTTACTTTGGTACAATTTTTGGGTACTCTACCTGCCTTCGCCTGGATCAGAACTGAACCATAATCTGAATCTTTGACCCCTTTCAGTTTATTCTTCAGAGATCAGATTTTCCTCTTCTGCCTAAAGTGTTTTGCAGCAACTGCTTCTGTCTCCTCAAAGTTAGATGGTTGAAGGTCCAGCAATGGTTCTGTGTCCCCACCATGGCTCCTGCTTGGTGGTTAAACAGAACTCAGTCCCCCTCTTTGGGTTTTACAGTCAGACGAGATCTCATAGAGCTCCATCTGCTGACCATGATGCTCCTCGTTCCGGTGGCTTCACTGAAAGGATTTGATTGTCACCATAGGAAATGTTGAGCCAACTCATGATATGAGATGACAATATAAATCAAGCTATTCCATCCTAGTTTCTAGAACCGAATGGTTCCAGATGAAACCCAGATTCTACTCCAGATGGTATCTTAGATCAAAACACATTCGGACTCCATCACACAGATGGCTAAAGCTGAAATCTAAAGTTTGAACCAATTGCAGTATCTGATTTTGCTGCAAGAGGAAGAGGGAGGTGGTTGAAGTTTTGCATTGTTCTAAAAGTTTGGAAACTTGAAAGGAAAACCCTTAAAGGAGTTTAGAAGACTCATAACTTTTTCATGTTAGAACATGTGTGGTGGTGTTGTGCTCCAGTTAAAACTCGCTGAACTGTGTAAGTAGTTTCGTTTTTTGGTGTGGGCTTTTTGTCCAAACCAGAAAAAGCTTCTCCTTCTGTATCAATGTCATTCCTGCAATGGTGCTAACATAAGCCCACCTTGCTATCAACACTCCCATTTCTCTTCCACCAATCAGGGTCTCACCTGGAGGCAGTCGGTAAGTGTTTTACCAGACAGTTAAACGAGCCAAAGCAAACTGCTAATGTTGCTAATGCTACATCCACATGAACATGCATACTCACCTTAACGAGAAAAAAAAAATGTTTTTAAAAGGGAAACAAATTAGCTCTAAGCTGTTATTTTCTTTAAAACGATTTTTAAAAAATTTAAGCGAAATTTAGAAATATTTTGGCTGTAAAATACCAGTTCTAACACCCTTAAAAAATGGTTTGTATGATTTCCAGGTTGACCTGAATACAAACATTAAAAACAGGCAAGAGTCACACATATAAAAAGGTTTATTTCATGTAATGACTCTGTCTCTGCATTTGGAAACGGTTCTGGTTGGGCAGTGGTCCAACCAGAACCTGTCCTCCTTTTGTGCAGAGCCACCAGTGATCAGGAGGACAAGTGACTCTCAATCATTTGTTGCCTTAGCAAGACATTTAAAAGCTCCGCCCCCTTCTCAAAATGTGATCAGTTGGGCTTTAGAACAGCGTTATGGTCCAGGAACCAGTAGGGAGTTATCTACTAGAGTGCAGAGGCGGTCTTCCGTCTCAGGATCCGTACGGTGGAGGTGGGGTTCTGGAGCAGCACCTGGTTCACCTGATCCAAACTGAGAGAGGCAACTTTCTCTCTGTTCACCTCCAAGATCTCGTCTCCCACAGATAAGAGGCCTGCATACAGCTTCTGACTGCAGCGGTCCACCAAGTCCTCCACGTACACACCTAGAACCAGACAGAGATAGATTGAACACAAACACTTTCTTCATTCAGAGCCTACAGCTCATCATTATTGTCTGACAGATGAACACATGGGGTGGAGATCTTCAACAGCCACTTATTCTACCAACAAATAGAGCTGCAGGACTGATAATGGAGGAAGTGAGATAAACCAAATTAACGTAGTAAAAGTCATGCTGTGGTGATGTTTGACATTTTCTGCTGGAACAACATATAGCTGCCCTGAAGCGGCCGATGGCCTTAACTGTTAGGGATGGGTCTTAATCTAATCAGCAGGGGTGGATTTAGGACATTTGGGGCCATAGGCAAAGACATGCAGGGGCCCTTTGAATTGAGAAGACAGCACATAAAACAGACCCATTAAACTGATACAGAAATTTTAATAGAATAGACATACATTATATGTTCTACGTTTTGTCCCTCTCTTCTTGTTGTTTTCCTCTCTATGTTTTGTACTCAGCTGACTTTTCATGCTGTCTCAAAAGGAATGAAAGATTTTTTTTCCAAGCACTAAGCTTGCTTAGCAGATCGCTCCTTCCTGTGTTTCCAAAAACGCAACAAAAAAAATTAATAAAACATTCCTTCTTTTCACTGTAAATAAGCCATGATCTGCTGGCCCTAGGTAGCTGCCTAGTATTGCCTAATGGTAAATCAACCCTTGCTAATCAGTTACATTCTCTTTGTTTTTTACAAATAAAAAAAATCAGCTATTTGTATGTTTCAAAATCACATTGTCGTCTCTAGACTTTAAAGAAAACTGTTCATTATTCAGACAGGTTCCAGATTGGCTACATCCGCTCCTATTGCTCCCAGTAATAAACAAAACAACCAAATTTGGCTCATTATTTATCATTTAAAAGTTTCCATCTCCCAGCAGATGGAGGGGTGGTGGATCGAGGTTTGCAAAAGACGCTTTCCTTTTTTTTTTTTCCACCTCTTTTGAGACAGAGTTGAGATGTGAAAGACTCACAGTTGTCCTCTGGACAGATTGACCCACTAGAGCTGTGGCTCTATGCAGCCCCCCCAGAGTCACCATGCTCCTCCTGGATGCTTCTTTAAGAAACACGCTCCCTGCCTTGGCTCTAGGTGGACTTGAAGTTGCATGTTTGTGCAGCAAAAAATGTTGTTTTATGCTCTTTTTAAAAAGAGTTAATAAGAGAAGGTCGACCCGCTCATTGACCAAACCAGATAAAAACGTTGTGAAAAGTTTGTGCTACATTAATGCAGCAAAACTTTTCATTTGTGCCACACTTGGTTTGAAGTTTTTTTTTAACACAAGTTAAGTGGAGGAATGGTTTGAAATTTTGTCAATAACGCGAAAAGAAGCAAAATCGGAAAAATAGACAGCTGTTTTGTCTATTTATTAAAGGTGGAAGGCTGGTTGACCTTTGGTGACCTCTGGAAATTTTCAATGATATCTTTAAAAGGGCAGCAGCCTAAACAAACGATTTTGTGGCACAAATGTTTGACACCAGTTTGAACAGATCTGAAGATGTTGAGAAGCTATATGTCTTGGTAGGGCTGCAGGTGATTCTCCTTTGTCCTTGTTCAGATAATGGGTTGATCAGAGCTCTGGGAGACGTTCAGGGAAGTAACCCTCCTATAATCTGAACCAGAACTTCCTCTCTGAACGTCTCCTAAGTTCTTTAGTCTTCATGATGCTGGATGTTCTCTGGAGTAAAGGTTACCAAAATTGAAGCTTCTGACCTACAAATGGTACCAGAGTGGACTTACGACCCAAACTACAGTGAGTGTAAAAATGCACTGCCAATTTTTCAGATATTTCAGAAAACAAATCTTTTTACCTCGACATAATGATGGACAAATTCGTTTTGGTCTTTTTACTATAACTGGTTAAAGTTGAAGTTAAAATGGAACAATATTAGAAAAAGTTTTAGAGGAGTGAATACTCTTAATTACCAGAGTCTGTTCGTTGTTTTCCTCGGCCGATGATGAACCCAAGCTTCTGATCTGCTGGTCGGCTGAGTTCTAACAGAACCGTTCCATCAGAACAGACCTGAAGAACCCGACCAACAGATCTCCCTGAGCAGGGCTGACTTATGTCCTCTGAGCTCAGACACCGAGGCAGAAATCTGAGGGACAGACAGAGGTGGAAACTGAGATTTGATTGGGTTAGGAGGTTTCTGTGGTCTTCTGATTGAAAAACAGATGACCTACTGCTCATCAGCAGGTCTATGTTCTGCACAGCGGTTCTTGTTCTTCTCAGAACTAAAACTCTGTATTGATGAGTACTTCTTTAACCCCAGCGCCCCCTGAAGGAAAAACAAGACCATCACAGCTCAGAAAGAAAAATATTTCACACTTAAAACTTGAGATCCACAGCTGCAGGTCTTACCAGAGACTGAGCAGAAGGAGATTTCTTCAACAGGCTGCAAGACCTGCTGCCATCATTAGGGGCATGGTCCAGAGTGGGGGGGTGGGGCTTTGTGGATAACCGGTCCAGGCTGCCGGTTCGAGGCCTGCTTAGTTTGACTGTAGAGAAAAGGCGGCGCAGTGAGAGACGAGATGGTCCATCTCTGCTGAACCTAAAGAAAGGAGTCAGAAAAACAAGATAATTTTGGGTCATTTCTAAAATCTGCAGAAAACTCTGATCCAGGAAAAGAACAGGACTTCACCACCCTCACAGCGCTGCAAAGCAGCCTTTTGTTTCCTGGGAATGCAGGAAAAATAATCCTCCCACATCAACCCCAGTCCTGCAGGCTCTGAATTTGGCCTCTGGTTGGTCTGACTAAGGGTCACCACAACCCTGAAATGCTATGAGGATTTGAAGCAGCCCAACTGCCTTATATGTACTGGCTACATATTCTGTTTGGGTTCTTGGTCTCGCTGGTTTTGGGTGTAGAAGGGGAACCTAATAAAACTGTATCCTAAAGAGAATTGTTTAGTGTTGATTACTGTTTCTCTTGCATTGTAATTAGAAACACTGGAGGAAAAACTCTTGAAACCGGAGAGAAGAGAATCCCCTGTGCTGCATTTCTTCTGTAGCTTGACACATGGTCTCATTCAGGTCAGCAGATTTCTGTCTGTTCTTCTGAGCAGGTCCCTGTCATTTTCCCTACACAGTAACAACATTCTACGTCAAAATTATTTGCAACATGTTTTCTCATCTAAGGCTGGAGGTCTGCAGCCCTTCATGAAAAGTAGGAATCCAGTTGTACTTTTTCTGATTATTTAAATTTTCATATGATTATCTAGGGATGCACCGATATAAAATTATGTGCCAATGTTGATATCTGATGTTAAAATTGCTGCTTTTTCTGTCCTTTGTCCATGGGCATTCATTGCTCCTCTGACACAACTAAACACCCACAATCCCGAGCTGCATCACGATCACGGTCACAGGACCAAACAACGTCAAATAGCCCCTCATGAAACAAAAACAGCATCTTTATAGAAATACAGTTGGTAATTTGAGCTCCATTTTACGTATTGGACCGACACTATATGTTCAGCAGCGATCAAAATGGACTGATATTGATATTAATGCTGATATTTTATGCATCCCTACTAATAGCATTTTTAAAAAATCATTCAAGGACACTTTGCACTTTAAGCAGCATAACAACAAATCTACAAGATAGAAGCAACAAATGCAGCACAGACTGAAATTTAAGGAAGACGTGATTAAGCACTGGAACAAGTGGAGTTTAGGTATGGACTATATATCCTATAACCAGTACCCTATGATTTACTGCAACATTTATTCCCTTTGGGATTAATAAAGTATTTTTGAATTGTAGGACATCATGAAATTGATTTCAGCACCAACAATCAAACTCACCTTTGAACGCCATCTTTTCTACAGAGGAGATAATTGGTTGGTGGTTTATTGGCTTTGCATTTTAACCATTCAGATATTGGGATATATTTAAAAAGATATAGTGGCATTTTGAATCTGTTCATGGTATACAGGACAAAATGAGTAGTTAAAAGAGTGAAATATATGTTTTCTTTTACTAATAATCAAATATTTTCCAACTCTATATTTAAAAACATAATAGAGAGTTTTATTATCATGTCAGTAGGATATGATTCTTATAACAGTCGGGAATTCAGCTGTGATGGAGCTTCGATCATGCAGTAATGATGTCATCAGTCCGGGTTTGAACTCACCTTTCAGGAGGTGTGATGGTACCCTGGAGTTCCTCTCTTATTGGATGACTGACGTGTCTCTCAGTTCTGGTGGGAGGGGCTCTGTCTTCAGCTGTGGACCAGAAACACCATGTTTGATTTTTTTTTTTTCATTATTGAAAAGGATCTATAATACATATGTGTTCTTATTATTCGCTTCCTGTTTTATTCAGATTTTTTTTTTTTTATTTAAAAGGGAAAATGTTTTTTTAAATAGGAAATGTTAGAACATTACACCGTGCATTTATTGCTGTAATATCAGGCTGAAAAATGAAGAAGTACATATAAAATTATTGAATATTGAGCAAATAGCAAACTTCAAAAATAAGCCACAAAAAGAAAAAGAAAAAAAAGAAGAAAAAAATCAAACCAGCGAATTAATCAGTCAACCAGTGAATTGTAAAATCCTTTACTTTCAAATGTTTGAACATTGTATACTCATTGATATTGTAAAATAAATGTCTTCTTGTTTGTATTCTGGGTTTATGTAATTTTATCTATCTCTCTGTCATGATGTAAGAAAAGTGAAAAATAACAACTGCTTATTATGCCAGATGATTAAATGTAAAATGGGGTAATAATGCCTAATAAATAATTCTATTTCTTTCTGTTTGTTTTTAGAAATGGTATTCTTGATCTTTCTGTAAAACTGTAAAAGTGCAGAAAGCCTGTGTTCCTTTAAATCAAGACTAAAAACACATTTGTTCGACTTCGACTGTTCTAGTAAAATAGTTCAACTGAAACATCATTAGTTCAACTTTTTTATTTTCTTTAGTCCAACTGTTTTTAATGTTCTTTTTTGTTTTTGCATTATTTATATTTTTTTTCTTACTTGCTTTGATTCTGTTTTATTTATTTATTTCCTATATTTTAATCATGTAAAGCACTTTGCATTGTCTTTGTACTGAATTGTGCTACACAAATACATTTGCCTAGCCTTGCCTTACCTTCTGGGGGGGGGGGTTATTAAAAAGGGCATCAACTAGATGGGTCCTTAAGGCTTTTTCTTTTTCAGATAGTGATTGTAAAACAACTCTTCTGAAGTGACTGAGCTGTATTTATGTATGTTTGCATCCAAAATAAAGTCTATCCATTCAGAGATCCATTAGACGTTTTATAGCTTTGTGGAGAAAGTTTAGCTTGTCACACCACAAATAATAAAGATGCCCATCAGTCGGGTGTTTTTCCCCAGCAGTTATCAAATTGCTGTTGGGAAAAAAAAGCAAGTTGGACAACCCGCTGCTCTCTTGCTCAAGCCTGTAGGGGAGAGTGTCCAGGTGACATACTATGGCTAACAGTTGGAATAATAATCTATTAATGAACAGCTTTACTTGTTTCTGAGTGCTGAAGTCTGCAGATGATCTGTTGTATGATGGATTTAAAGGTGCCTACAGGGATGCAGTTAAAGGATTAGGAGGATGTATCACCTGAGGAAGAGCATCTTCTCCTTTCCTTCAACTCTGACCGGGTCTGAGGTTCTCTGTGAGGCTCAGCAGCTGAGTGGTTCCTCTGTTTCTCCTCGTTCTGGTTTCGATTCTCTCCTGTTGCTGTGTTATTGAGATTTCCATTCCCTGACATCATCAGGGGCCTGACAGTGAGTGGGGTTAAAGTAGACAAACATGAACGGGGATGATGGGGGGCAGTAGATGACTGGGGAGGTGTCCCCACTGTGACAGGGGCATACGGGTTTACTGGTATTTCCAGAGTAAGTGGGGCCTGTGAATCGATAACCTGGTTGCTGTTTTTTTGCATCATGTTGGCTCTCCCTCTCCCGTGCTTGCTGACATCTCCACCCACTCCATCACCTGAGGGAGCAGGTGTGACACAGCCGATATAGGAGTCTTTGAGCAGCTCTGTCCGCATGTGGAGGTGGGGCCTGGCAAGGCCACTCCCTCTTCTCTCATTTAAAGGTGGATGCTGAAGGAGGCGCTGGTCCAAGTGGGCTGTATTTCCCAACTTAACCCCACCTGATTCAAAGGGTCGCACCACCCTCATCATTGTTTTTCTTCTCTGTTGCTGACCAGCATCGGCTTCCGTCCCTTTGTGTCCTAAACGGGCATTAATGCACTGGTTTATGTCCAGTTTAGACATGAGGACACCAGTCCCCGGCTGCCCAAACGTCCTTTGAAGCTGTCGCTCTCGGTAACGAGACTCTGCTTCAATCTCTGTCTCATCCTCAAACCGTAAGCGGCGAGTTGGTGATGCAGATGGCCGCCACCTAGCAGACAGGTCGCTCAGGTGTCCTGGCAGTGAGGCCCTTCCCTCCAAAGTCCCCGGTTCTCTGAGACTGACCCCCGACCTGCAAACAGACAGCAGTAAGACAGCTGAAGTGGGACCACTTTATCAAGGCCAAACACGTAACAACAAATAAAGTGAGACTCAGGAAACCATGGAAATAGAGGTGAAATCATCTCAGACAGAAGGGAAATCCATCCATCCATTTTCTTTACACGCTTAATCCCAAGCAGAGTCGCGAGGGGTGCTGGTGCCTATCTCCAGCTGCTAATAAGCAAGAGGCAGGGTACACCCTGGACAGGTTGCCAGTCCATCGCAGGACAACACAGAGACAAACAGGTCAAACAACCATTCATGCACACACTCGCACCTAAGGACAATTTAGAGAAGCCAATTAACCTAACTGTGGACAGTGGGAGGAAGCCTGAGTACCCAGAGAGAACCCACGCATGCTCAGGGAGAACATGCAAGAAAGACCCAGGCCGGGAATCAAACCCAGAACCTTCTTGCTGCAAGGCAGCAGTGCTACCCACTGCGCCACTGAGCAGCCCTGAAGGGGAAATGTTTCAGCAAAACTAACAATTAGTTAAGCTTTATGGTGAAACATGCTTTGTTTCAGAGAATTCTATTATCCTGAAACAAAATCCAAAATGAAACAGTTCACACAACGAGTGACAATCCTGCAGCTTGAATCATCAGATGGCTGCAGAGGAGACTACTCTGCTCTGCTACCCACTCTGTCTGGCTGAGAAGAACCATCACAGGAACAGAGGCGCCTGAAACAAGCTCGGACTCTATGGAGGACGATGACTAAGTGGACTCCGATTCAGGACAATCAGATTGTGGAAGCTGTAAGCATTTTAAAACTAAATCAGAATCAAAAAGTGGAGCCCGAAATCAACTGTTCAAATCACTTCACAGGGGCCACCCCAACCTAAACAGGGAACACATGCTGTGCTTAGGACCTCATCTTCCAATGGGGGCCACATTTAGCTCACAGAGGTGTTAGAAGGAAGACACCACCTGAAATCTGACTGCATAATATTTGCCTGCACTCCACATCTGATCAATCAATCAATCAATCAATCCATCAATCTCTTTATTCTCAACTACAATTTACATTGTAATCGAGATTTCAGTTTCAGTATAAGCCGTTCATCACATACATTGGGATGGGGGGGTCTTACAGGGGGAACAATTTACTGAGGTCAAGCATGCCGCAGAACGCTGCCAAGGGCCCCACCGTGAGGCGGTTCCCTATAGCACTGCCTTTATCTCTGTGGAAAGATAGGAGCCACATTGGGGAGGGAGAGAAAAAAAAGACTATTTCACACTTAATCCTTGACAGGATACAGTTTGAGATAAAAAAAAATATTCTTGCAGCACTACAGAAGATGAGCTATCAAGATGTTGCAAAAGCAACATCATAAATGGCTATTTCCAGTCTCTGTCTTTTATTGTAGAAGTTCCTTTTCTCTAGAGGCCCTGATTAACATCTGTGACATGGCTTATGCCTTCACCTCTGCTGAAAAACAGTAGGGGAAAAAGTTGGTGGTCGCATATGAGCTATAGAATTTAGGTAATGAATTTATGGTTAAGTATATTAATCTATGGTAAGAAGTTTTAAACTTTTTAAGGAGATAAATATCAACTCAATTCAGTTTATTTATAGTGCCCAATTCACAACACATGTCATCTCAAGGCAATTCAACCAGATCATACAGTCAAATTGATACAAGGTTTTCTAGCTAAGGAAAACCAGTTGATTGCATCAACTCAAAGGCAATCCCTCACACTAAGCATGCTTGTAGCGACAGTGGAGAGGAAAAGCTCCTTTTTAACAGGAGGAAACCTCCGGCAGAACCAGGCTCAGTGTGAGCAGCCATCTGCAAAGACTGACTGGTGTAAAAAGGCGCCGTCCAGGAAACACACAGCCAGGCAGAGGAGCTTCAAGCCAGCTCCCATGTCAGAGGATGAAGAGAGCCCATCCGGCCAGTCACAATCAGAGAAACAGGACTACACTAAAAAACACTTTTTCTCTTACGACCAGAATGATAACATCTATTGGTAATTGAATTCACAACAGTCATCTTCTTAAGAGAGAAACACTGTTTGAAATGAGTGTAAATAATGCATTTGTTTACAGAGGAAACTAAAATTTTATATCATTCTATTTGATCCTGAATTATGTTTTCTTAGAACTGTGGTTTGTGTAAAATAATAATACTACAACAATAATGATAAAAAATAAAATATAATAATGGATAGAAATATGAGTAGTTTTTGTGAATATTAGTACTAGAAAGAGTAGTAATAAAAGCAACAGTATTTGTAATAAAGTCTTTAATAATGGATGTCACAATAGTTTTTAATCGTGGTTGCTCTTATTTTTATTATTATTAGCAGTTTAAATAATTGCATTACCGGTTATGAATATTTTTTAGGCTAATATTTTGATTTATTTGATAGTGTACTTTACCTTTAAGACCTAAACATATCTTTATCTGCTTGTAAAGATTTTTTTGTCCGGATTTCTTACCATACTAATGCTGAAATTTGTCAGCACCAGAGCCATCAAAAGGTATCTTTACACATACAGCTGCTACAAGAGCACAACAGTTGTCAACATTTGGTGTCATTAATAAAGGTGAATTAGATGCCATTTTGCTATACAGTCATTTTGTAAACATCATACATTTGGGATGGGGAGAGGTGGAGGGTGTAGGGCTGGGGCCTCCAACTAACATTTTGTTTAGGGCCCTAATTTGGTCTGGAATGGTACCACACTTCACAATGTGAATCAGGGTGGTGGATAAAACATTATTTTGGTAAAATAACATTCCAAAGAACATTTTGCCTGATCAGAATTTTTTACCTGAAAAATTGCTTTGAAACCTCAAAGAAGTCATAACTTGATATTTTTCACATGCAATCCTTCTGAATTTGTTTTGATATTCATGTTTAATCATTTTAGGTTGCAATAAAATTAAATAGAGCTCATTCAGATCCCTTTTCATATTCCCTTTTTTCTTGCAAGGGTGTACATGTTAATTTGCTCTTATTTGTAACACATTGTGGGGCCCATTTTCAGGGAAAATGGCACGTTGTGGGAACTCACTGCTCCTTGTGGGGCCTGACCCCTGGGCCCCACACGGGGAATTGCTGGTTTTTGGTCAGGGGGTCACGTTTAGGACCAAGGTTTGAACTGAGTTTAGGTTGGGGTTAGGTTTACGTATCAATCCGTAATGGTTAGGGTTAGGGTAAGGGTCACGGTAAGGCTGTAGAAATTAATCGAAGTCAATCGAAAGACCCCGCAAAGATAGTGAGACAAGTTTGGGGTGTGTGTGTGTTCAGGTGGATGGAGCATTAGCGACATTAGCAATTAGCTATGGTTCATTTACCATAGTTTTCTGGTCTCATACAGAACGGCTAAAGTGTTATACAAGAAGTGCTTAGAGACTGCCTGCAGTGAGTTCCTGATTGATCTTTTTTCCCAAACGAAGGCTTGATGCCATTTTTGCCTGGTATATGGTTAGTTTTAGAATGACGTAGGACCCTTCTGGGCTTTCCTGGTTTGATCACAGAGCCCACATACAGCCCCTTTCACACTGTCATGTCTGGTAGGTTCTAACTGAGGCCCAACACTTAATCACATGTTTTAATGTTAAAAAAGTCAGATTTCCAGATGATTCCTTGAAAATGTGACCCCGGTGTCTCAGATACTGTAGCAAGCAGAAATATTCAAGTCTTCCTCTAGAGGTTAAAATTTTCTATACTCCATTTGTCCAAGGGGTGTGAATGCAGTCCAGTGCAGTGAGGACTGCTGAGACTCCTGCATTCAGGAAACTGAATAACAGTTGCATAAATGCATGGCACAGCACAGGAGAGCCAGGAGGTAGCTCTGGGAAGGACACACTAGTACATCAGCACCTCAAGAACAAAGGACAGGCATTTGACGAAAATGATGTTCAGATCTTGGACAGAGAGGACATATGGTTGGAATGAGGGGTGAAGGACTGAACAGAGGGGGGGAATTGGAGCTTCAGTGTTCAAGCATATACAACCCTGCATTTGAAATCAATGCAATGAAAGAAATCATATAAAAAAAAAGGCTCCAACTACCAAGGAGAATGAAAAGTCAATTATTTAAATCTGATTAGGAATCAATTAGGATAATGGATTCCTGTGCTTAAAAACATCAGCATTCCACCAACAGTTTGCCTTAGTGTGAGCTGCTTGAGAAAGAATCACTGTCCTATGTTAGGATAATTATCATTAATGATGTGTGAGTTTATTACACCTTGGTATTGGCTCCCTGTTGCATGTCAGAACTGATATTTTCCACAATACCCGAGAGATAGAGCTTCAAGGTGCATACACAGAGCCTATCTTTAATACCTACCTTGAGAAGCTCTCCTTGCACAGAGAGGTCTCTGCGTCAAGCATTCTGCCTGTTCTGGCGCATTTCTTTTCTTCTCATAAGCTTCATAGACACTTCCTCTCTTACGACCCTCAGCCATTTTCAAAGAACCGTGGTGAGAAAGGTGAGCTTCAATCACTGCCTAAAACCGTAGCTCATCAGAGATATATCCAACCGGGGACGAGCACGTACAACAGCCTTAGGTAAACATCTCACCAGAATGATTGACAGTTAGAAGGACCCATTATTTAGATGATCCACCCCAGAAATAAAAAATCGTCCTCTATATCTTTAATTTTGATAGCTGGTAAAACTATCACAGTATATAGTGATATTGCAAAACCACGATACTATCATATCTCGACCCAAGTATCGTGAAACGTATCGTATTGCAACACCCATGCCAATACTTACCCCTAAGCAGTGGCTAGGAACAGCATGGGCTCCCTGTAATAACCGATTTGCTAATAGGAAGTATCCTTTTTCTCTGTGCTTGCTCCTTTCTTGTTACTAGCACTATTCAGATAGCATTTATTATGGTGACGGCTGACACAGTTAACTGTAGCTTAAGTGCCCTTACCGATCTAAGGTATTTGGATAGAAATAGAAAAGCCAGGGTGTGCTGGGATTTACCCCACAATTTACTATGGATTGCAATGCACCCAGCTTTATCAAACAGGGCCCTGAATACGCATCAACATTTTCCCAAGAAAACTGAGCAGTTGCCTTTGTTATTGCAGTTATCAATCCTGATCCTCCAGTACGACTGCTCTGCATGTTTTAGAAATATCTCTGTTGCAGCACACCTGCTTCAAATGGTTGCATGAGCTCCTCAGAAGCTATGGAGCACTACAGATGACTGCTGATCATTCCTTCATATTTCAGCTGTGTGGCAGCAGGAATAGACCTAAAACTTGTAAGAGAATGGAACTTGAGGACAAGGATGGAGAACCACTTGCCTAGATGACTGAGAATATGCACAGAAATATTATTATAAAGTTGTTTGATTGTTTTACTCCTGTTCTCTTTCCTATTGTTATTTTGTGCAGCTCATGGCGCATTTAGATGATTCAGAGAAAATGTGGTAGCTTATGATTAAGAAATCAAGTACTTCCGAAAGCTGTCAGACCACCAGCTTGCACTGTCAGAAAACTTAGAAACCAGCACTCTCTAAACTACTTGTAGCTCCTGTTTGTGTTTTTTTACTCACGATGATTTGGTGTCGGGGGTCAGCAGGCTGTGGTCTCCTCTCAATGGAATACAGAAACGCTTCATACGCACGTCTTCCTCAAATTGATGCTGCTATGATAACTGGACAGAGACTCAGCACCCAACACACACTCAAACTTACACACTGATGGTGGGGGGATGGGATAGAATGACATCAGCAGCCCTGATTGGTTCAAATGACAGGAAGTGGGATTAAACAGAGCACCTCGTCAGGATTAATTAATCTGCTGAGACCACAGAATGTTTACCTCAGCATGTGTGCGTCTCTGTCTCTCTGTGTGTGTGTCTCATTTAGAGCACCGATACATACTGAATTAGTGACCAGGACATATAAGTTCATTTATCTGTATCAAAAAATATTGGACTCCTTTGAAGAGCTAAAGTTTAAATCTGAGCTGCAGTGAAAGACCACCTGTCCCTTTTTTAAGCATTTATTTTTATCAATCACTATCTGCAGTGTTTCTAATTGACCTACAGAGCTTTTTATAATACCCATACCTTGAACTTTTCATATATCTTTGCTCTTTGTATCCTTTCTTGGGAGCTTTTATGTCAGTGTGACAGCCCAAAACCATGGCCACACCTCAAACTGGATCATGTACCACTAGATTATGCACTTACATTTATTTATTCCTTCATCCACATGGGTTAATCTTAATTTTTGATAAGTTTATTGATTAATTTAAATATAACTGTTCTATTTGTAAGCTAACATTGGGTTAATTTCTTATCCGCTTAATTATCTTGTTTTTAGTTTGGGATCATTATTAAATGTTTTTTTTTTTATTTTTCCTGTCTTTCTTTGTTCCCATAGAATCTTGCCCTGAACAAGATGGCAGCCACGGCTCGGAGCCCCTGAACTGATCTAATAGTGAATCTGGAACATTTTTATTAATATTTTTAAGGACAAAACTAGAAGATGTTAAGAATGTGCAGTTGTGCTGGGTACATGGTGCTGTCAGGTGTTTTTTTATGTGATAAATAACTTTTTTTTAGACTTAAGCACTAATTTATACATGTAATTAGGTTATAAATATGGTTAATTATACATAATGTTTTTATGTGTTCACTTTGAAATTTTACTGCATTGTCTGATGTTGATTTTTTTTTCTTGAAGTCATTCATGATTGTTTCCTACATATCCCACAATGCACCGGGCTAGAGGTTAAAAGTACCAGGCAGCTGAAGTGGGCGGAGCTTAACCCTTCTCTTGTACTGTTATAGCCAACATGGCGGCGCCGTTGGAGGTGGTGCTCAGCAGTGATTCGGGCTCTCAGCTCTGGAACTGCACCGTGTTCGACCTTCACAGCGGCTCCAGCCTGCTGTCCTACCGGGGAGGGAACTCCACAGCTCGGACCCTCACCGTCCTGCGTGGGGAGTTCCTGCTCAGCGCCCAACTGGGGAAGAACTTCATCAACGTGTGGGAGATCCAGAGGAAGGTGAGAAACCCCGGCCGTACTGAGCCGAACAGTCCAAGTGAGCGGTACCGAACCAGCACACCGAATACTGGCCCTCACAAAGCACCAAAAGCTAGAATCCTGACAGAATCAGGGATTTCTGAGCCCATTCCCTCATTAGGCAGTTTAAACATCCCGCCTGTTTCCAAAGAGGAATGGAGTCAGAAAATAGAAATCAGACCAGATTCGGAACCTGGAGGTTCTGGTAGCTGTTTGGGTCAGAAACTGCAAAGTGAGTTTTCTCACGATTAAAGCCTAACTCACCCCCAACTATTATTTTATGGGCAGATAAAGGGCATACACCGGCTCTATGGGGTTTTAATGTTAGCTCAAATTTATTAGAGTTCAGCACGTTGATATTGCAAGATAATGTTGCAAGTGTGATGGAGAGTTCAACAGTCTGATGGCAGCGGGGAAAAAGCTGGTGCACAACCTGCTGGATCTGCAGTGGATGCTGTGAAGCCTCTTTGCAGAGGGCAGCAGGGAGAACAGTCCACTACAGCCACTGGTAAAACTATAACTATGATAAAGATATGGTTCTGTGCTGTATGCATTGCATTTACACAGCAGTGAACATATATTAACACAGATGGGTGGTACCTGGATGACTGCCTTGATGCTGAACACATAATGGAATACTGCTACTGATGGGTAGAGTAGGAAAGTTAACTATCTACAATGCTGAAGTTGCTGAATGCTGAAAAATATGATCCATCCATCCATCTATCTATCCATCCATCCATCACAATGTAATTTTAAATGGGAAAGTTGGACATGCCTTCATTGGTGGAAGAGGACACACTCTTGTACCATAACTCTTGGTAACAATTCAATTTAATCACGAAATTTTAATTCTGTTTATTTTTATTGCACCAGTTCACATCACACATCATCTCAAGGCACTTTACAGTTCACCAGATCATACAGTCAAATTAATTCAAAGTTTTATATCTTAAGAAAAGCCAGTTGATTGCATCAACTCAATAACTGGAAGGCAATCCCTCACACTAAGAATGCTTGTAGTGACAGTGGAGAGGAAAAACTTCCTTTTAACCGGCAGAAACCTCCAGCAGAACCAGGCTCAGTGTCAGCTGCCATCTGTCGAGGCCGCCTCGTGTTCAAGGAGACAGAAGCAGACATACAAAAGGCAACTGTAAAAGGCGGCCCCGTCCAGGAAACGCACAGCCAGGCAGATGAGCTTAGAGTCAGCTCCCATGTCAGAGGATAAAGAGAGCACATCAAGCCAGTCACAGTCAGAGAAACAGGACTACACTGAAAAACAGGCCGGTCTCTAACATCTATAATCAAAGGTGTTGATAGTAGCAGCACAGCTGATATTTCTCTCCAGGATGGCGTCACAGCCAAACAGGAACAGACCAGATTAAGCTACTATGTGAAAAAGCATAACGTTGGAGATTGAACTAACAGATTCTGCAGAGTGCGAGAATAGAGAAAGAATGATGAAATGGGGGACTCTATGCCTTCCAGAAGTTTAAGCCTATAGCAGCATAACTATAGAGATAGCATTGGATAACCTGAGCCACTCTAACTATAACCTTTATCAAAAAGGAAAGTTTTAAGCCTAACCTTAAAAAGTAGACAGGGTGTCTGCCTTTTAGACTAAAACTGGTAGTTGGTTCCACAGGAGAGGAGCCTGATAACTAAAAGATCTGCCTCCAATTCTATAACTTATCTAGATATGAGTTGACAATAATTACAACAATTGATTCATTCCAATTAATCTGATTAATAATTGTAGTTCTATTTTTACATGGTTAAACAAACATCTAAAATCACTTTTAACCTCCTGTTAAGTATTTTTCCTTCATGTCCAACCTTGTTTTTTTTTAAAGTTGTCAATTGATAACAGTAATGACTGTTGGATATTAAGACTGAATTTATTTATTTAGCCTCAATATGCTTTGCTAACTTTTTTTCATCCATAACTAGGAAGAAAGGGTACTCTTTCAGGTTGCTTCTACCCCTAAAGGGACAAAAGCTGACATAAGTGCACAAAACCACATAACTAAATGCATATTCAAAATGTGTGGAGAGTTTTTTTTATATCTGTGTGTTTTAAATAAAACTGCTCCTTTGAGTATTTATTTATTATAAAGATGTAAATACAGGTGATTCTAGTTGAAGCAAATTCCTCTCAGGTCATTCAGTCAGATGCTCTGACCCCTCTGTGTTTGCAGGACCATCTGCAGCAGAAGATCGTCTGTCCAGGTGTGGTCACTTGTCTCACCGCTTCACCCGATGGGGCCTTCCTCGCTGCCGGAGTGGCCGAGGCCATCTACCTGTGGGAGGTGATTCTACTGGTTTCCATAGAAACCCTTAGCTTCTGTTTAAAGCTGAGCGTGTTTATGATCTCTGTGCTCTGATTGGTCCAGGTTTGCACAGGTAAGCTGCTGGTGGTGCTCAGTCGACACTATCAGGACGTCACGTGTCTGAAGTTCACAGACGACAGCAGCCATTTTGTTTCTGCGGGCAAAGACAACCTGGCACTGGTGTGGAGTGTGTGCAGGTAGGTCACCTCAGTAACAGACGCGCCTATGTGATGGGTTACAGGTCCATTCTGAACTGGATCTACAGAGAGTAGGGAAAAGATCCAAAACATCTGATCCAGTATTCTCAAGGTACCAGAAGCTGAAAATATCTGAACCGAAGGAAGGGACATTAAAGGAAATATGAAGCTAAAATGAGAAACAGAAAGGGTAGCAAAGTTCAGAGTAAAACATTATCAGCTCAGGTTGATGCTTTTGTTATGATGTCAAGTTCTGAGGGTCGTCATAGTAACGATGCCCCATCAAATGCAGACCTGCTTATGCTCAAGTTTAAATGTTTTGTATAAAAGACGAAGCAGTGGGTTCATTAAAATCCCCACTCTCTAACTGGGCCTGGTTCTAAGGCTTTGTTGCCAAAGAAGCTGAGGTCCATTTAGGAAATGACACCTGCAGTGAGCAGTAGCGACCACCAGGTGGAGCTGCTCCTCTTCCTTCAGTTTGGTTGTTGGTTGTGCTGGTTGATGCACTGGCTCCTAAAGTTTGGATCAGGTGAATCTTGATCGCACAGCGAGACACATCTGTCTTATTTAATAATTCTACATCTTAAAAAATAAATTGAATCAACGATATCCAGATAACAGTATTTTAATTTACTTAACAAGGTAAACCTTCTTACTTCAGCCAAATTACAGGTGAGAACAGAGCACACTGGATGTGAGCGTGAGGCAACGTTCTTTTCTGTCTCTGTTATTATAAATGGCTGTGTGTACACTTTTTGATTATGGGTCGGGTTGCACTTTATTATCTATGGATCCATGTGTTTCCAGTCAGGTTTTAGATGGAGATAAATGTGGGTAAAGGGTCTGAACTCTACGGATGCGGGCGGATACAGTTTTGAAAAATCCAACCTGTGCAGGACCATAAACTGGCCATTGGTACTAGTTGATTATAGGGCTACAAACCCATTAATCAGTCAATTATTTTATTGATCAATTGATTAATAATTGGATAGGTTCCTTTAAGAAGATAATTTACTAAATTAAACCAGGTGAAACTAAAACCTTTCCACTTGAGGAGTTCTGGATGGAGAATAATTACAGACAAAAACATTATTATTATTTTTTTTCAATCTTAATTACAAACACTATATATTATTTTAAAATTGTCAGCTAAAGGAATGTTTTAGAGTTTCTATACTCCAGTTAACGATTAATGAATTACTAAATTGGTTGATCATTATTTTAAAAAAAATCGATTAATTCGATAATTGTTTCATGCCTGCTTGGTTTAGAAACCGATGGTTGGTAAGGTCAGAGACAATCTGTAGGCTCTGTCTCAGGGCAGGGAGAAAGTGAAATCCATTTCCTTATTATCTGTCCAAATTACATAAGTATGTGAAACAGTTTTAGCGTCTACTCTCCCCCAAGAAAATCAGAAATGAAAAGGTTTCTCGGTGAAGTGAAACAGAACTATCAGCCATAATTTAACAGCCTGTCACATAGATAGATAGATAGATAGATAGATAGATAGATAGATAGATAGATAGATAGATAGATAGATAGATAGGCTCATATAGAACATGTATAAAGAGTATTTATGAAACCTTCTTCATGTAGATATAAATATGATTGGAACCAAAATTGTTTGTTTTTGTGCTTTGGCTGAACTGTTATTCCAAGTAAGTATATAAAACAGTTGATGTCACTAATCAGCAGATCACTGGTCTCTTTCCTGTCTCTCTCAGTGTGGTCCAGTTGGATTTAAGTCACACTCCTGAGCCACGCCACGTCCTGGCCCGTCATTCCCTGCCCATCACAGACCTTCACTGCGGTTACATGGGACCTCAGGCCAGAGTCGCCACATCGTCACTAGATCAGACTGTAAAGGTAAGAGCGTTTAAGGGTGGTTTATACTCAGAAACCAGTTTGTCTGCGTGTGTGTCGCAGTTAACGTAGATATGCCCCCGCCCCTTCAGCAGACACTCTGGTGCACCTTTCCAAAATTGTAGGTGACCGCAGACAGGAGGCCTCTGATTGGTCAAATCTACATCCGCTCTACACTATGCATATTCTCTGTTTGGTACCTTATCGGCTTGTTTTCTTTGTATGACCGCCATCGAGGAAAAAGACTCATTAAGAAGGACCGGCTAGAAGAGAGAGGTGCGCGAGAAAGCTGGGACCCTTTTTCCACCTGGATCCCTGCTATTTTTCACCCTCATGTCCCTCCATTGTCGCACAAACTTGCTCTCACTTCCTCACCTCCTCGGTCGTATCTAGACCCACTGCTAGTTCGTGATTTTCCACTTTTGCGTTGTGGCGTGGAATAACATAGCGCTGACCACGCTTCAAAATTGAGTATAAATCAAAAATATCTGTGTTAAACCTGCGACAAGCTAACTTCGACACACTGCTGCGGGACTATAACCAGCCCTTTACCTGGACAGGTGCTGATCCTGGCTGATCTGTCCCATAAGCAATCCACATGCACAACCAGAAATGCATCTGTTTGAATGCCCCTCAGGAACCCGTACAGAAAGAAATGATTTATATCCTTAATTATAAAAGCACACTAAACAACATGGTGCACAATAATGACTTTGCTGATAGAACTGATGTGTTTACATACAGCATCCGTTATATCCGCATGTCTGATGTCATGCTCAGAGCAGCCCAGTGAAATACAATTGCAGCCATTGATCTGGATATTATATGGGTTTTTTTTTATATTATACATTATTTAAACAAGTGGGAAAAAAATAAACAATAAAAAAGAAAAAGGTTAGAATATTATACAAATATAAAACCAAACATTGCCCAGCTAGAAGTTTGGATCCTGCTTCTGGGATAGATTGGGTATCAACGAGTCAATGTAGCCCTGGAAGAGCTGCTGTAAATGTTGGGTTGGAGTTTATAGGAATCATACTAGGATTGTATCTGATTTCAATTGGTGTCTATCTGCAGACCTGCACACTGAGGTCTCCTGCACTGTCAGAACTGAAAGCTATTAAAACCCTTTCAAAGTAAAAATAAAAGCTAGTATACCGGAATTAATTTACATTCCCTT
>NW_015150812.1:709367-710901 GCF_000732505.1 Cyprinodon variegatus
CTATCTGATTTGTGCTGGGATTACATTTGAATCATGCTGGTGTTACATTTGATTTATACTGGGATCACATCTGATTTATGCTGGGATTACATCTGATTTATACTGGGATCACATCTGATTTATACTGGGATTACATCTGATTTATGCTGGGATTACATCTGATTTATGCTGGGATTACATTTGATTTATACTGGGATTACATTTGATTTATGCTGGGATTACATTTGATTTATGCTGGGATTACATCTGATTTATGCTGGGATTACATCTGATTTATGCTCGGATTACATCTGATTTATGCTGGGATTAAATCTGATTTATGCTGGGATTACATTTGATTTATACTGGGATCACATCTGATTTATACTGGGATCACATCTGATTTATACTGGGATTACATCTGATTTATGCTGGGATTAAATCTGATTTATGCTGGGATTACATCTGATTATACTGGGATCACATCTGATTTATACTGGGATTACATCTGATTTATGCTTGGAATATATCTGATTTATACTGGGATTACATAGGGATTATGGGATTAGGGATTATGCTGTTGTTGAGGTGGGTTTGCACGATAGCTCTGCAGACCCACAGACTACAAGAAGGTTTAGGTATGAGAGGTATGAGGTTCTACTGCTGTTCAAACTGTATTATTCGTGTGTGTGTGAGTGTGTGTATATATATATATATATATATATATATATATAATATATATAAGCTCTTTCCAGTTCAAATAGATAAAAAAATGCAAGAAAATGTCAAAATAACAAAATTAACTCAGTTCTTTTATAAATTCATAGCTTATGTGTGTTTGCCAGTATTATATATATATATATATATATATATATATTCGTTTAGTATTGTTTATGGTATTTTCTTACCTTTGCTGTTGGAAAACCAAGATTAAAGGTGTGATTTCAAATTAACTTATTAGCTGTTCTCACTGAGTGTTCTCACAGCGAATTAATGATGAAAAGGGCCAAAAACTTCAGTTATTTTCCAACAACACGGGAGAAAACCATAGACGCAAAACAGATTTTCAAATAATCTATTTATTGAAATTTCTTGAACACAGCAGATTTCCCAGCATGACGTGCAGTGTTTAATTTTTGGTGAAGTACCAATGGGAGTCAGAATTAAAATGTACGTTTGTAAAAAACAGATTATGTTGTAATAAGTAAAAGAAAATCTCTCAAAATTATGATAAAACAGTTTTCTTGGTCTTTAAATGGGGGAAAAGCAGGAAAATGGCACATTTAAGTGAGGACTCACCTCACAAATATGTCTTCTTGTAATAAAACCAGGCGGCACACACGTGCTACGGGGTATTCCGAAAGGCTTTGAATAAAACATCAAGAATAAACGTTTAGTCCTGACAATGTAGCAGACCCCATAGTGTAGGTCTGCAATAAAGCATCCTGACGGTGCAGGTCTGCAGCCAGACCCCTCTCTCTGATTTACACTCGAATTATATCTGATTTATATTGGAATTATATCTGATTTATGCTGGGATTACATCTGATTTATG
>NW_015150812.1:711601-733911 GCF_000732505.1 Cyprinodon variegatus
ACACCAACTGAAATATTCATGAAAATATTTCAAGAGCCTTCAGAAAGATAAATGTTCCTGGAATCAGCGAGAGCTAATGATGTCACACATCCCACTACAACCATTTTGCACGTTTTCCACTGATTCCAACTAAAAATTAGTCACTTTGACTTGTCAATTTGCTTCTTTGACTCTTTATAATATCTTCCTCTATTATTTTATGCTGGGCTTATTTGTGTATACAAGCTCAATTTTAGTAAGCTAGCAGTTGGTAGCATTAGCTTACCTATGCATGTGCTCTAGCTTAGTTCCTGGTATTGATTCAGATAGTTCAAATCAATTTGATTTAGATTAGCTAGGCCCCGTTTGATTCTGGTTTCAGTTTGATTTACTGTTCGTTTCAGTTAAAGAAATCTCGCAGTACCAACTACCATAGGCGGTTTTAGGCAACTTTACCAAGTGGGGCCAGTGTTTTTCATAGGGGCAGTGAACAAAAAAAAAAAACAAACAAAAAAAAAAAACACAAGGCAATAGTGCATCATTTAGTATATCAAATGAACCACAAAGCTAAAGTTTCAGACTATGGAATTCATAGAAGAAAACTATGATCCTTTCTTAATCCCTTAGTTTTCTAAATGATTGTTAAAATTTTAAATTAAAAGCTTTAATTGTTCTAGCAGAATCAGTCTGTTATGGTCTCTCTCTCTGATAGCACCTATCTTCATAAGACGGGGTCTTCAAAGTTTTCCAGGCTAAGGACCCAAACTGACGAGGTGGAGCTGGGACCCCATAACTATATATTGTATTAAATTGTGTTATATCAAACTGGTCCTATATTAACTCTATTACATATAATGTAAAAAAAAAAAAAAAAAGTAATTTCCACCTGGGATTATTAAAGTATTTCTGATTCTGATTCCTGGTTGATGGGACAGGTGTTGTAAATTAAACGGTTGAAAGAGCTCCTGTGTGCATTGATGACTGAAAGACATCATCTGCCTCCATTTGGCTGTTTACTACAGAGTGTTGAATTCATGGTAATGTGGATTTGAAGACATTTCATTTTGTGGAAAAAAAAAAAAAATATTGGGGGAATATAAAAAACAAAACAAACAAAAAAGTCTGATCAACCAAAAGTTTTGTGACCCCTATGCAGTACCTCTGTGGACCCCCTAGGGGTCACCGACCCCCTTGAAGACCTGTGTCATAAGTAATAGATTCAATGTTATTTTTTTTAGTATAGCGGCCCATACCACTCCTACTGGCCCTGCTGACCCCTGTCTCAGCAGAACTACCAACCTTATTTTGAGTGTCAGGTCATCTGGTTTACATGCGGGGTGTATCTGAGACGGCATTGAGGAGCGATGAGAGGTCGCTCATTTTGAACATTCAGCAACTAGAGCAGCAGACAGTGGAGTAGGGTTATCTGAACCCCTGCAGCCACATGCTGAGGGTCAGCCAATCAAAGAAGCTGAACCGGGAGCTGATTTTTTCCTCTGAGCTGTGGTAAATAAATCAGAATATCTGCACTGACTAAAGATGTCAAAACCTGCTGGAGAAAAATGCCAAATGTTCTATTTTGCTACTTGCAGTTTTTTACCCCAAACCTAAAAATCATTTAATATTCACTTTCAGCAGCTGGGGATCCCAGACAGTCTCACCAGCTTCAGATAGCTTTTACTGGGGAGTCCCAGTAGCGTGATGAGAAGACAAGAGCAGAATTTTTAGTAGGATCATTATTTTGATGAACTGACTGAACATGATGATGTTTTGGGACGGCCTTTCTCGCTTAAAAAGCAAAGGGAGCCAAGCTGCTCTTCAGATTGCAGCTCAACGCCTGCAGCGGCGAGCCTCCAACGCTTCTGATGCTTTTTTGACACTCCAAACTTGTTTGGTGTGACCGCATCACAATTTCACAAATAATAGAAACTAAATCTAACTTGATGCTTTAGTAAAAACATGAATCTTTACATTAAGAATTGAACCTAGAGCAGTTACATCCATCATTTACGTTTTGTTCATTACGACTTGGCCAACAGGCAGGCTGGGTGAAGAAAGTGGCGACAAACACTCTATTAACTCAAGACGTCACTTAAAATCCTTTGACCGTTTTGCAAAGCTTGAAGGAAAATCAACTCAGATGAGATTTTTAAAACCCAGCACCCCTCCAGCAAAATATCCTTCCTTTTGACCCCGCATAGCCTCTCTCTCTATCTCTAATCTCTATCTCTCTCTCATGCGCTTTCTCTCCTGTACAATTCATCTAACTGCTCACAGCCATCTTGGATTCTCTTCTGTTACTCTGACAGCAGCCATAAAGGAACAAGGCTGTTGGTTGTTGTTCTGCAGGCTACATCATGACCATAGGGCCGCCTTGCTATCAAAGACTCTGCCCCCATTGTGACGCGCTCCATTGTAATGAAAAATTAATCAGACCGAATTGACCTGTCCTGACCCATTAGATACTAATGGAAAACAGGCACCTTAGGTGAAAGATCAAGGTTAGTGTAGAACCTCCTATTGACCCAGGAGTGTTTTGAATGTGGTCTGATTTGGACTTTTGTTTTTCATGTGTTGGCCTGACGGACAAAAGTTTATGTACATTAAAATGAATCAGATTTACAACTTAAAGCAGAACTCTGATTCCAAAGAGATGCTAATGAGCGCAGTGTGCAGTCTGCACTGCATTTCTGAAAAAAACAGGGTTTTTGTTTTTAAGCTTTGATTAGGTGGTTTTTCATTTGCATTGAAATTATATTTGGTAAAACTGCAATGGAAACCCTTTTTATTTTCGTATAGCACAAGCCACGCGATCACCAACTGGACCTAACTGCCTTATAAAAAGACGAAGACCGGATGTAGTTTGAGGACGACTGCTGGAATATGGATAGATATCATGTGTTTGCATCCGCCATCCCATGTTGTTTTCTGAGTTGGTGTGAACAAACGTATTCACGTGTTGTTTTAATTGCATTTTTTATTCAATGGAAATACTGCAAATGAGGAAATTTGCATTGTTTGGAATTAGCAGAATATCGACATAGTTTAACGCACGTTTGTATGGGAAACGCAGCCAGATAGTTGATAGTGAGATTAATTAATCAGCAAATGTCGAAGGTTCTGATCAAGGGCTGCCAGGGAATCTCCCCACAGGGAAACCCTCCTAAATGATGTGAGGACAATATTAGCGCTGATATTATCCTATTTTCTTCCTCATCCTGTGACCTTCAGCATTTTGATCAAAGTCATCAGTGGGAGCCTGCTGCCCTGAGTCCATCCAGCTAGATAAATATTACATTAGCATAAAAGGCGCAGGCTTATAACCCTTGGATTATATTGGCCAACAATTATTGCTCTCCAAATATTCCTTTGAACATGAATAATGGACACAATGATATTACCATGACAAATATGCAAGCTTTGCTTCTGACACTGCAGCAGGAACTTGAGCTGGGATTTGCTTCCAGAACGATCCACACCAATAGCAGAATTCCCAGCAGGAATCGGGAAAACCACAAACCAGCAGACCACAACTGTAAATTTCACCGCATTTAGGTTACATTTACATGAAACAATATTAGGTATCCAACAGGAAAAAAAAAATCAGTGTAAAGATGAAACAGTGTAAACCTGAAAAAATAAAAGACTGACAGACTGGGCTATATGGACTTAAAATATTCTTAGAAATTGTTGTTACTATATTGATAACGATAAAAGAGATGATGAAAACACTTCCTTACTACTTTAGAATCTTTCTAAGGTGGCTGTGACTGTTAGCGTGAGCAGTCGTAGCCCCATAATCACAGATATCACTCCTAATATAAATTACACATTTAAAACTGGTTCTTCAGAGCATTAGCTACATAAAGAAGTATGATTTATATCATGTAAACGTCCAACTGTAATCACACTTAATCATATTCTTTAAATTTGTCAGTGTAAAATAAAAATAAAAATCCAAACAAACCTTTTGATAATTCACTCTTTTTTTGGGAAGTTTTAAAAACTTTTTTTTTTATTTATCTTTTAGATAACAAAATAAAAATTCTTCTAATGACTACATTTATAATGATAATCTATATGGACACTGGATACTCCATCCTGCCCTCCAGATGTAGCACTCTGTGTGCAGACGTGGCAGCATGTGTTCACCATTCTAGAAAAACTCAGCAGACCGAGATGAAACAGATGAAGTCTGAAGGGAACGGGGTTCACATTTTTATTGACTTGCACAGGACAATCAGCAGTGCTCGGAAATCAGACGATTTTTATCATGATCGGCGACCGGCCGGACATTATAAAGACAACTGATTTTAAGTGCCAGTCATTGTGTTGTTGATGGGTTTCTTTCTAAGCAGACATGTATATTCGTCCCACACTTGGTCCAAGTTTGTTTTGGTCAGAGTTGGTCAAACGGGGTGATGAATCACCCGCACAGCAGAGGTAAGGGAGAATAGTATTCTGATCTCAGGTAGGAACAGGGGAGGCCTGAGAGAGCACTATAACCAGAGGCCAGCCTGGAGCTAAGGAACCAGGTAGATCTCTGGGCAGACGGCGCATTGGAGTGAGGAGATACAACAGCTTAAGGGAAGAGCGCTGCAGAAGTCTGGATAAGTTACTGGGGCGAACTAGGCTAACTAAAGAGGTTGAAAGGAGCATAGTTAAAGATTGGATAAGAACGCTGATGGTGGGGGAGAGGATACTGCTGATTGGGAGTAGGACATCAGTACTTTAAAGTAGCCTGCGGGCAAACAGTGTGGCGGAGTGAGGGGAGAAGGCGACTTTTGGTCGGTGTCTAAGCATGACGTATGATGATGAAACAGTCATTCTAGGGTTAAATTAAAACATCATTTTTAAAAGCCACCCACAAACCTAAGAGCATTCCTGCTTCATCCTTGAACATTATTTCCTCCATCTTCCATTTTGATTAAAGGAGGCTCTTCTCCGGGGTCTCTCACTCTAAAACAGGGATCAATTCATGATACTTTCTCATTACCTACATTTTTTAATACCGTACTTGATATTACAATGTCAATGTGCATGAGACAGGAGCTTTCATTAGATAGTAATCTGTAATCGGCCGATACGTATTTTTGTGATCGGTGCTCTGCTCTCAAAATTCTTACTTAGACCATATCTAATTTTAATCGCACCTTCTAGTGTTTTAATGCAAATAAGAAGCTAAACGGGGGCCGTTCTGCGGACGATACACTTATTAAAATTCAGTGAATGAAGCCTAACTACAGAAGAATTTTGTAAACTTTCAGTCAAACCAGCAGTGGTGTTGAAATGTGGGGGACAGAATCCTGGATGTCAGTCAAAGAGCTCCTAACCTCATAATAAATGAGCACACAGGCCTAAATTTGAAACGCGTTAGTGAGAACCCAGCCTACCCGTTCGTGAATCTGATTGCCCTTAGTTTGGCGCCCCCTGCTGGTCTGTGAAAACCCACTGCTGTCAATGGGGCGCCCCCTGCCAGTCAGACTGTTCAGGCCCAAAAAGCTCCTAATAGAAATCCTCTTATTCTATTTCTAGCCGCCCCTTGTGTCTGGGTTGAGGTGGCGCCCCCTGCTGTCTTTAATTACTCAGTCTGAGGTTAATTGCTTCAGCCTGAAAGCTGCTAGATCTGATATTTCCACAGCAAGATGAGGAATGGAGGGGACAGTTCTGAACTTTCGGAGCTCCTGTACTCATCTATTATTTCTGAAAGCTTCCTCTGCTCCCCTAATGTGCTCATGAATTAATTTAAAATATAATCTGGCATCGACACTGTAACAAGACAGCATTTCTGCAGAGAGGCGGGCAGTGTCAGACAAATGGAGCCAGAAATTAACATTAGAAAACACCCGAGTAGAAAACCTGCTGGTTGGGTTTGACTGCAGGCACAGAACACAGTGAAAGCTGCTTGTTCTGTATGATGGGAGAATCTGCACACATGAAGAAGCTGCAGTTACTGAGGTTCTGTTGTTACTGTAGACCTTTTCTTACTGATGATGGAAAACCTTTTTTTTTTTTTTTTTTTTTTTTTTTTGTCTGCCTGCAGAGTCTGAACCGGGAAAAATCCTTCCAGTCCGACAGCGAGGGAAGCCAGGTGTTCCAGGGTCACAGGTGGGACACATGGATGCATTTATGCTCTGTTGCCGTGGATACAGACAGGGTGTCTGCGTGACTCAATGTAGTTCAAGCGGTGGTTCTGCTGAGGTGTTCATGGTGACCTCATATGTCATCTCAAGGCCATTTGCTGTTCAACAGATCATCCAGTCAAATTGATTAAAAATTTTCTATCCAAGTTTATTGTATCGACTCATTGACTCAAATGCAATCCCTCACATTAAGCATACTTGTAGTGACAGTGGAGAGGAAAAACTCCCTTTGAACAGTATGAAACCTCCAGCAGAACCAGGCTCGGTGTGAGCGGCCATCTGCAGAGGCCGACTGTGGTTCAAGGAGACAGAAGCAGAGATACAGAGATTTTGGGTTCTGGTGTCACCTATCTTCTTGTGAACAATAAGTTCTCTGGACCAACCATCCCATACACCTAGTGAAACACCCCTCCATTATAAAAACAGTCTCGATCATCTCCAGAACCAGCTGTTGATGTTCATCCAGGTGGACTGATGTATTGCTATGACCTGGTTCTCCGTAGGAACCTGGTCACGTGTCTCTCCGTCTCAATGGATGGGACTCTACTCCTCTCCGGGTCACACGACGAGACGGTTCGTCTCTGGGACATCCAGAGCCGACAGAGCGTCCGCTGTCTCCAACATAAAGGTAAGACCCCCCCCCCTGTGATGTCAAGTTTAGTTCTCCTTTGTTTACCTGGACCCAGCAGCCATTTGTAGAGAGACTGGTTCAGGGTCATGACCTTTAGCTGAGGCCTGAAGGGATTTTCCTCTGATTGTTGGCTTCATCTTCAGAGGATTTCCTCTGGTCTATAAGTCCAGAACTCAGGCTGAGGTTTTAAGTTCACGCAAAAAGTGAAAGATAAGCCCTTTTTTCTTGAGATAGCTTTAGTTTGCCTCAGTTTGAGCAATTAAAAGATTGTACCAATGGTGCAAGGGGATCAACATTAAAAGCAAGAAATGTATTGTTATTCGCTCGGTTCACCCCCAGCTCAGCTAGCTTTCAGGATTTTTTTTTTATCTACATTGGAGTAATGTGCACTGAACTGATCAAGAGGATATTGCAGGTCCAGCGGGTCGACCTTTTCATACTGAAATAAATGAAGAGCAAGGCTCTGATTGACTCATGGGTCAGGAAATTCTAATCTTCCCTCCTTATTCTCCCATTTCCGACGTCCTCCAGCAGAGCAGCATCCATCGTGCAGCCTTACAGCAGTATTCAAATGTTTACGGAAAACACTGCAAATTTCTCACCCCTGTTTAAATGTATGTAGTCAGAGGAATCTGATGGTGAAAAAAACATTTAAATGTTGCCCAGACGCTTTAAGGATTTGAGCTGCTTGACAGGTCCTCGTGTATAGTTATTGTTCACCAATGCAGCACGAATTACATGGAGATATTAGATGTTTATAAAGACTTCATACTATATAATCTGCCCCCTTTTTTTATTTTATGAAAAAAAAAAAATCAAGATTTTATAAAAAGTAAATACAGACTAAATTCACAAAAAACACTCCATGACTAAATGTCACATTACAATAATAATATGTCGTGGTAAAAAGTTGCAAACTGATTATTCAATCATATGTGGAGGAAGACTTAAAAGGCTGCCATATTGTATAGAAACAATCTAGTTGACTCCTCAGTGAATAGGTTACCCTTTCCAAATGTATGCAGCTATTCACTTTAATTGGGACTGAACATCAGAAGCTGCCCTTTTCTGACCCTAGACCTGAACAGGTCCCGGATGGAGGGAAGGTCAGAGCTGTTAGAGATGAAGCATCCAAGGAAATGAGAAGCAGAAGTGCATGAAGCACTTGTTGCTCTGTGGAGGTTTGGATCTGAATGGACTTCTGTTCACACCTTCTGAGTCTTTCAAACGATGCATCTGATCACCATAAAATTGGCTGATCTTTTAGTAGCAGAAGAACTAAAGCCAACTTAAGTGATTATTTTATATTCAAACTCTAAAAATGTTGTGAATGGACTGGAAAGCCAGGAATACCTTCATGTCACCCACATCTACTAGGGCGCCATTTTTTTATTGCAGTTTGATGGATTTAGTTTGGAGACGACCTTCTTACTTTGAGGCTGATAAACAGCAACATCTCCAAAACTGAAGTTTTTTTTTTCTTCTATCCAGTGTTTGTTTCTGTTTCTAATCATCTGACTTGCTCAGGTCCATGATGTCCAAGCTGTCATTTTGGGTGCTAATGGTTAGGAAATGGACATCAAAGGATAAGACTCGTCATCCTGACATAAGCTCCATCAGCAGTTCTTTATTTTTAATTTTTGTATATATTTTCTATGCTGTTCTACAGCTCTTTGGTTGTAAAGTGATTTGTGAAAAAAATCTGATTATTTTTGTATGATTGTTTGGATCTCCGGCTGCTGGATCCAATCTGACAGCAGAGTGGGAACAGCCAGTTGGCTTTGGAGACTTTAGAAAACATGGCTGACCAGAACCATGTTACAGAACTCCCTCAACCTGTAAGGATGGAGGAGAGTTGGACCGGTTCCTCAGGGTTCTAATCTTTACCACATGGTGAGGATTTCCTGAACAGAACCTTTAAGGTTCTAAAACTGAATCCGATCCAAGCTGTTGGAGTGGACCAGAACTATTTAGGGTACCAGTTACCTGGTGCTTCACCCCAAGGACTGATAACGCTCCACTAGATCCAATTAAGTATTCTGCTCTGGTTTATACCACAGAAAATGGATAAGTCTGATCTGTGCAGTCCACTGGCTGAATTATCTGGACCAGAACCACTTTAGGACCACCAGTAGAATTTCAGTAACAAGGACAGTGGTAATGAACCGGCCCCTAAGGCGTCAAGTCTGCTCTGTTGTGGTGGTCAGCCCACAGTGAAGAATTTATGGTTCTGGATGGAGAGAGGCGACCGGGCCAGAGGCTGCTGTTGAACGGGATTCCCAGTGACACAGCACCACCAGTGTACAGCGGTCTGAGCAGCTCAGACAGCAAAATAATATTTGAAGGCAGGACCCTAATCTTGATAAACTGGCTGAACAGATGAAGTTTTCAGGTGGACATTCTCACTTAAAAACATATGAAAACTACTTTTTACCCACTGATAGCAGCATATGTAGCTGCCATTGTTACAGGCAAAAAAAGGCTAGGGTAGCTCCTCCCAACGCACATCATACCCACTTTTCCAACGCGCAGCTAGAGCTTCTGCAGCATGCAGTCTGGACGTAGCATTAGGGGGTGGTTTGGGATTGGGCCTAACTGTTGGTCCCATGTTGAGTAATTCACATCCTCCAGAACAAGCAGTTCCCCATTAAACCAGAGGGTGGCAGCAGTGATGCTTTCAAGTGGAACATCCAACAACTAAGGCTACGTTCAAACTGCAGCCTGAAGTGACCCAAATCCGATTTTTTTTGCTCATATGTAATCTGGATCTGATCTTTTCATGGCTGTCTGAACAACACGGATCCGATTTTTTTATTTTTTTTTTCCCCAATAGGCCACTTGGCTATGTGGTCCTGGATCCGATACGAATCTGATCTTTTCAGATGCGACCTGTGTCTGAACGATTAGGTCGCATTCATCCGACCTGAACGCCATTAATACCCAACAAAGGTCACTATTCTGGGTCTTGCTATGAAGAAGCGGCAACAAAAACAACAGCTATGGCAGACGATGATGTGGAGAGCAGTATTTATGTTTAACCATCTTGAAAAGACTTAGTTTTTATGTTTGGGAAAGATCGCTAGATGCGCCCCTGCATCACCATCCATGTTTACTTCCGTAGACACAGTACACACTGGCCTGTGACGTCATTGCATCCTCTACTGCGCATGCGGGATGCTTGCGTTGTATGACTGCAGTTCACACAGGAGATCACATAGAAGTCGCATATATTTGGAAATGTGAACGGCAACGCAAAAAAATCGTTTTCACAAAAGAATCGGAATTGAGCATCAAGGCCTGCAGTGTGAACGTAGCCTAATTTGACATTTTATTATATACTTCAACAAAATAAACAACCCTTTCAATTCAAAAAGCCTCTTTTCTCCTAAATTATTGCATAAATAAACAAATAGTGTTTTTAATCCATAATTTCAGTTATTCAACAATCAGATTGGATTAAAGTGATAATAATAATAATAATCCTTTTTTAGAAATCCCAGATATTTTATCTAAATTCTTTTAAAAACTACGTTTACAAGTGTGAACTGAACAGTACAGGAAAATTAATTGCAGCCCAATTCCTCCTGAATAGGCTAATAACATGCATACAACATTGTCTGTAATAGTTTTACTTTGCTGTAAACAGAAGATTACGTTTTGTTTCTAATATTTGCATAAAGCATTGTCATTCAGGGGTTAACATTTGCTATTCAACATTTAGAACATTTAAAACATATAAACCAATAAGGCTTCTTTTTCTCCTTAAGCCATTTACCAAGAGAAACAATCCATGTTCCAACTTGTTTATCGGGGAGTTGTTTAGATTTTCAGACGTAAAGTTGGCTCTAAAGCTTATAATCTGTTTCAATGTAGCTGGCTGAAGATTTTATGCCTCTCTGTAGATGCTTCAGTTAACATCTGGGCTGCTAACGCAAAAGTGGCACTGAAGTGGTTTTTAATACTTCCAGTGGACCAATGCTCGGGTTACTGCTTGTGGGTCAGATTTCAAGGTGTACAAAACAGTGATTACAAAGGTTCCTAATTGGAAATATAAGAGTAATTTATCAAAATTAAGATGTAATGTAAATATGATGTCTATCTAATTAGCAAGGGCTTCATAGTGATTTATTTGGAAAGTTGGATGTCTTGCTCATTCATTATCCTGTTGGGATCAGTGGTGATTATTGACACTGAGCTGCTTCTAGCATCTGTTAGTTTTCGTCCACTCCTATGAAAGTCCTTTGGCTCCGCCACAGGAGAGGACGCAGTGGACAAACTGGACGCTAAGGGACTGAGTCAACTTCAAGCATGGATTTAAGATTAAAAGCTGTTTGGGTCTAGGTTGAGGTTTTTTAGAAGTAAATGTTTCTGTTTTTTTGAAACAAACTAGAAAGATGTATTGTTTTAGAAAACTTGTGATTGTAGTTTTTTGGTATATGATATTAAGTTATTTAAAAAAGCATTCTTTTATATGTGATATACTAATAAAACCAGTAACATACAATGAGAATATTAAGTATAAGTTCATCATTAATATTGCCCAGTGTTTACTGAGAGATTCTCCTTTGGTTGATTCTTGCTTTTATTTTTATTACTGTCATTTTCAGGCCTCTTGGATGATTATTTTTAAGCTGGTTATAAGAAGCTAAACTTATCAATATCATCTATAACTTCAATAAAACCAATGGACTGATCGATAAACCAACCAATGCCCTGATCAGTAACCTATTTACAACTTTGTACGAAGCAAAATGCCAATGAATGAACAAATCCAAGAACGATTCCCACTGTGACATCACTTCCTGTCATGTGTTCAGGTCCCGTGACAAACGCGATCATCATGTCTGTGTCAGCGAACATGTTCCTGCCTGACAGTCGGCCTGCCGTGCCGCTGCCGCGCTTCAGTCGACACCTCCTCACCGCCGAGGGGAACGACGGTGAAGCAGGGGAGGTTTGTGTTCGCCCCGCCCTTCACATACAGGTGAGCGTGCAGTTGGATTATCTTCTATTTAATTGTAGTTTAATGATTTTATTCTGGATTTCATTTAAACCTAAGTTAAAGTTTTAGTTCATTTTGATTTGAGTTAGATTTATTTTACAGTTTATTCTAAGTTTTTTGTTATTATCATGTTTTCATTTTGACAGCAGGTTTATTTGCTTCACATTTGGAAGGTGAAGCTGATCTTTAGTTTGGTTAAGTTAATTCATTTGGATGAATATTTTATGTCTTTGTACATTTTTTAAAAGTAGCAATAACCTGGAATTATACATATACAATCCTTCTGAAATTGTCTTTAAATTCATTGAATGATTTTTTTTTAGGAAGAAAAAAAATTAACGAGCATTCAGACCCTTTTTATACACCTTTTTTTTTCTTGCAAGGTATCAGAATTTGAGCTGTGTGTATGAGCCTTCTTGTGGATGTAGCGTTAGCAACATTAGCAGTTAGCCATGGTTTGTTTACTGTAGCTTCCTATGCGATAAAAGTTACACAAGCAGCAACACGTGTTGACAGCGTGCAGGTGGGAGCCTGATTGGTGGAATAGAGACAGGAGTGGAGATAGCAAGGGGCGCTAATGTTAGCACTCTCCACTATTGATGTCAGTCAAGGAGGAGGACCAAAATGGTGCCTTGTGGCGAGGGCCCTCTGGTGGATTGGCCATAAAGAGCAACATGCAAAAAGCGAAACAAGCCACTACAGATTTTCGCACAGGTTTTAATCGAAGATGAGACGATGTGGCTCTTTACAAGGAACTCCATGAGGAACACTGTGTTGGTTCAAAGTCATCTATCTCATTCCAAAACACTGAGGGAGGCTGTTTAACTTACAGCAACAGTGCAGTACTGCCAGCTGCTTTTAGGGTTTATTGTTTATTTATTTAGATCCCCATTAGCTACTGAGTCAAAGCAGTAGCTGTTCTTCCTGGGGTCTCAAAGCTGAGTAACAATGAAACCAAATACAAAAATACACACACAGCAATACAACTTCATAAACATATATATATAACATACACATAACATAGTATAAGCTATTCTATGTACAAAACATGACCAATCTCTGGGTATTATGTAAATTACAAAACATTTCAGTCACTAGTGCTCATTATGAATTACTTATTTCCATAAACGTTGCAGTCACTCCAAAGTTAATAAATATAGTCTAAGCCTTTTGGAAAAGCTACCATTGTACATCTCTGAAATCAAGAATTAATGTACATGGGTTATGAGACCTAATTTTATCTTTAATTGTCTTAAAAGATAAATCATTGTTTGACTTAAAAGTTGTATCTTTTTGTAAATTCTTAACTTTCTTTGTAAAGTAGTCTCCTAGATAATTCGCCATATCAGCAGGTTTAGTCATAAAAATGTCCCCAGCATCTAAAAATGTTGGTACAGATTCAGCTCTTCGTCCTGTTAATTGGTTTAATATATTCCATAATTTATTCCGGTCTGAGTTTACTTCCTCTAATTTGTATTTGTAATACAGCCTCTTTTTTGTTATGTTTAATTTTGTAACATAATTTCTTAATTGGTTGTACCTTTCCCATAATGCATTATCCTCTCCTGAGTGTGCCTCTGACTTTAATTGATGTTTTTAAGTTTAAGGGTGGGCTACACCTGGAAGTTACAGCAACATGTAAAGCATTTCTTCAGAGAATCCTCCTCCAGATCAAACTTCTGAGGGAAAGTGTCTAGTGTAGGAATAAAATGGAGATGAAAAGCCATTTCATCTCCATTTTGAAAAAAACAAACAGGAAGATGACATAAGATAAAAAGATATAACAGAATGAACAATGTTGAGATAATCATAATCAGGAACAAATATGTTTTTGGATATCTGAGATCTAAACTCACTTTGCAAAGGAAGAGAAACCTCTTTAAAATACACGCAGACACATTGTGTACCTGCCTGAGGTACCAGGATTCTGTACATGGTTGCATCTCAGCAGTCAGCCTGCTGGACCTCTGTCTGTTTCACTCAAGTCTTGTTTTAGAGAGAAAGATTTCAGATCAAGGAAACGGAGCAGAAAAACAAACCTGAGATAAAACATGCACTAATTTCCCTTATAAACGTCTTTAAAACTAGCCCCAAAGGTCAGTTTACTGTCGATAACTGCATTCATCTGCAGATATTTATATGTGTAACGCGTCCACGGTCTGACCCTTTAAAAAAGGTACCTCCCCTCCCTGAGGGAGTTTTCTGACATCGATTAGCAAGGCCTTGTTCTTTGTTTTATTTATGTGAAAAAAAAATCGATTCATCACACCACTGAGCAAAGTTGTCAACCACGGGGCTGATTCATCTACGTACTCTCTGATAAATCTGTCCTCCTGCTGCAGCCATGCATGTTTGTGTGGAGGATAGAAAAAGGAGGTGACACAACCATCCCTGCAGGAAGCCGTTCAGTCTGAGGTCCACCTCACATTAAAACCTGACCTGAGAGACCATCTAGTAAACTGGGTCGGCCTTTCTGTCTCAGCACTTGACTGGTTTAAATCCTGCCATATTGGCTTTATTGTTTACATCACAGATCACAAAAATCATGTGGCGTTCTCCAAGGGTCCGTCTTGGGGCCCCAACTATTCAGTATTTACATGCTCCCATGAAATCAGATTGTATTCAGTCCAATTTTCTTTTCTTTTCTTTCTAAATCATGTTATTCATTTTATAATCATCTTATTTGGAATTATTCATTCACTAGAATTCATGTTTGACCTTTTGTCTAGTTTGTTTTTTTCATGTGTGTTGAACTGTCTCTTTACTAAAATCTGCTATATAAATAAACTCACGTTACCAATTCAAATATAAAGCTGAATGGTGTTTAAAGCAGATGAAAAACTGATCATTAAAAGCCACCCATGAGTTTCCTTGTCCTCTGCATGTTTAAAAAGCAGGTTCATAAGTTTAACTTTAGAGTCAAAGCTCCATCAGCGTTATAGATCTATGCCTCACGCTGTTGCTAGGTGACAGAAGTAACAGCGAGGTAAGGGCTGGGTGGGCG
Source organism: Cyprinodon variegatus (assembly GCF_000732505.1). Lineage (NCBI taxonomy): Eukaryota > Metazoa > Chordata > Actinopteri > Cyprinodontiformes > Cyprinodontidae > Cyprinodon > Cyprinodon variegatus. The sequence continues at coordinate 726,358 of NW_015150812.1, forward strand.
GATGAGGACTAGACTGTCCCAATTCCCAGCTGATGGCTTCCAGCCTTCATAGTTCCTGCAGTCATTTAGCCCCACAGTTTGGACACGTCCTAATGCCTATTTTTTGTTTGTCGATGTCTGAACCAGATTTAAATTTACTTCTCTTTGCCTTAAAACTGCATTCTGTAGATTTTCTAACCCAAATTTTTTGACCTGTCAGGTTTCCTGACTGTGTTTCGGTGCTTATATTTTTACCTACTTCCTGTTTTCAGGAGGAAGAGGAATCCTACCTGCAGAAAGCCAACAGGTTGTACTCCCTTATGTGCGCCGTGAACGACAAGGTGAGCGGGGGCTGCGCTTCAGGAGTTTAGTGTTCCGGTTCTGATCTGTTGAAGCTCTGTTTCTGTTCCCCCTATGATGAATTAAAAACGGCATAGATGCTTGTATATCAGGTTCTGAGCCGCTCTCTGATTTGTTGCAGACGGTGGTCGGTGACGGTGAAAACACGAAGGCTCGGGTTGCAGAGCTGGAAGAAGAAGTTCAGAATCTGAAAAAGGTCAACAAGGATCTGTTTGAGTTTTCTTCTCAGCTGCTCACCAAGCCCACATAACCACAAAGACTCACAAAGAACTACACGGACCCACAGAGAACCACAGAAAACCACACAGACACACACTGACACACGCATCTTTTGTTACAAAATAAAAAATGTTTAAAAAAAAAAAAAAAGCTGTCTGACTTTTTCCTTCAGACTTTCTTAGTGCTTCCTCCCCACCTAACCAACAGTAAACTAGAAACTAAGCTGTTCTGGCTTTACAGGTTAGAACCCTTCATCTATGGTTCATTCCAGGTAATAAAAACTTAATTTCAGTTATAAGTCTCTGGCTTTAAACTAAGCACTAAATACCAATCAGACCGACGGTTTGGTGCCAGCCTGGTCTTAGGCTAGTTTCTTTTTTACCATCTTTGACCATTTTTAGACGGGTTGCCTGGTTTTGGTTTTTTAACACAGTGGAATCAAATAAGTGGCTCATTATCGGGCCTTTGGCAAACCTGATGGCATGCTGAGGAGGTAAGAGTCACTTGAATTAGCTGTGTTGGAGCAGGGATGCACAAAAACCCGTAGGAGTGTGGAGGTTGAGGAACAGGGTTGGAGACACATGATCTAGATCAGGGACGTCAAACTGGTTCCAGAAAGGGCCGTGTGGCTGCTGGTTTTCTTTACAACCAAGCAATAGCACACCAGACTCCATTCACCTCATCAAGTCATCATGTTAAGACTGGACTCAGTTAATGAGAGGACTGGAGTTTAAGGGACCTTTAACATCAGTTTAAACAAATTAACCTATAATAGGCATAGGTCATATGCACTGACAATCGTGATGACGATAAAATTGAGGATTAAAATGATTAAATAAAAAAACTTCTTTGCAGTCTCTTAGGTAATTGTTTGGCTGTTGCTGCGTACCACAGCAATCATAGGCCCAACATTACAAATTATACTCTTGAAGAATATATGTTTAAATTTGGCTTCTTCAGAGCGATAGTTACATAAAAATATATGATTATGTCAGTAATAAACACATTCTGAAAAATAGGAAAAAAATTGCACAAAAAAAAAATTCTGACAAATCACCAAGTTTCTGAAAATTTTATAATGCATTTTTTGAATGATAATTTACTAGAAACTTACCATGATAATAATAAAATAAATGCCAGCCCCTACTATGTTGGATATAAGTTGTTATAAAATTTTTTACAATATATTAAATATATTTAAAAATTTTCTGTAAAAAAAAAAAAAAAATACCATAGACGTCCTCTTCAGGCAGTTTAATTCAACATAAAATTCGTTTTAAACTCTATTCTAATGTTTTGCCGATAATGTTAATGTGAATTCTCCTGAAACCAAGAAGGAACCTGGAGAAAAACATGAGCAGCAGCTCCTTCACTGCCTCTAAGATGACTGAATAAGCTTCTCATTAAATATAAAAAAAAGCAATGTGAGTTTCTGTTTACCTTCTCATTATAAAGATTATTTGAAGTAACAGTCAATTATCTCAAAGCCCTTTAGCTCTTTACTTATGAGGGTCAATAAACACAGTTCCACACTGTGAACTAGAACAAGTCGGCAGTTACTTTCTAAAGAAATGCTCTGATTAGTTCATTAGAACGGTTCTCTTCGGTGACGTCAATTTCACCGATCATTATGCTGCTGTGTTGTGGTTCATTAACTGAATTAACAGTTGTTATTCCTCAGAGTAGTTGCAGCACACTATTAGGCAAAGCATCAAGTGCCACTGCATATTCCCTGGGGGTAAGAGGAAGTTTAAACTTGGATGGAAATATATTGTTTGTCAGGAGATTTCCATTGACATTTAGAAGCTGAACCACTAATAAATTACCATTTTCCACCCGGTTTTTAATGTAAATTGACCTTTTCTTATAAATGATATTTTCATTGTTTCATATTTAATATGAAGTTGGGGGGGAAATGATGTTTGTATGCAAGTTTCCATGCCAAGGGGGCTTGTTGAGGAAAAGCAGGCAATTTTAGCAATTTTATAATTACATTTTAGCAAGAAGTCCACTCATTAATTTTAAGATATGTTTGGTAAAAGTGTTCCAGATTGTTGCATTTTCTTTTAATAAGTTTGTTAAATGTCTCACTTTAAAGGAAACATTTAAGCATTGGATTTTTTGTTTTTATATAAAACCAAAAACTATTTTATCAGCTTTTTTAGATTCACCTTTAGTGTTTCTAATGATAAAGATGCTAATACCTGGAAACTCCCTTAGCATAATATTCTACCATTTAGTGACAGCTGCCTTAGCCTTTCTGTTCGACTGTGGGACCAAAATTAAATGAGTTACATAATGTATTTTCCAAATTATTCCATAACATGTAATATTATGTTTCACTGGTATTACTTGATGCAAATTGGATTCTTTAAGGAGAAACAAAACAGATTTATTCAAGTTGATCTTTAATCCCGACTTCAAGCAACTGCCTTACTCGCCTCATGCACATTAGATATGAAAAACACAATGTCATCAGCCAACAATTTTAATTCATTCTCCATTGCAAAGTACCATGAAAAGGTCCCTTTTTCATATGTGGTGCCATAATTTGTGTTACCAGAAGAAAAAGAAATGGGCTTAATGGGCGGGCTTGTCTAATCCTGCGTCTGATTTGTCTAATCTTTCAAATCAGATTGTTGTTCTCTAATAATATCTAGTTTTAGCCTTTTAGCAAAATAATCTCAGCATCATTATTCATAAGACTAATTTGTGTCCAATGTTACGAATTGAATTTATTTTTTGTAGGTTTTGGAATCAATGTAATTAAGCTTTGATGATGAGGTGGAATTTGTTCTCCACTGTTGCCTCTTTAAACAGTTTGATTATTAATAATTGATATAATTTACAGATTATTCTGTCATTTCCAGGGCAGTTCTTATTTCTAACACAGCCAATGGATTAACAGCTTAAACACAGATTCCCTCGTCACCGGTTTTTATGAAGTTCTCATAAATGCAATTAGCTTCCTCTTGTTTTTTTTTAGCTTTCCTTCTTAATGGGGGAGTGGCAGCCTAGTGGTTAGGGCATAGAGCTTGGAATACTGAGGTTCTGAGATCAAGCCCCACTCCCACAGACTGTCACTCTGGGTCTCTGAGCAAGACCCTTAACCCCCTTTTTCTCCCCAGGCGCCCCACAATGGCAGCCAACTGCCATCCCTCTCTGGGTTAAATGCAGGGGTTAATTTCTCCAACATGAGTTCAATAAAGTTCAATTATTTTTATTGTTTGCCACTAAGAAATGTTTCCATGTCATTTTCATCCTCTGGGTCTCATTTTATAGTTTTTGGTAAAAATGTGTCACTTTTATTGTAATGTTGGGTGTTCTTTCAGCTCCTGTTCAGTTAATTTTTTTTTCTAAGATAGCATCATTATATTGGTAACTATTTTGGTTTCTCTCTTTATTTTTTAGGACCAGTCTTTTTTTCCATTCTTAAAACATATTTCTAACATCAAATTTTAACAATTTCCAACATTTTCCAAACTGATTAAACAGAATTGCCTGCATCCAATACTTGATGAGTCTCAATTTTTCAGTTTTAAAATCTTTGTCAAATAGTGTTATTTAATTTCCAGTATTCTTATCCTGCATTTGTCTGCCTAACTTAATATCAATCTTAATAATGGCAGCTTTGCGGTCTATTAGAATGGTTCCTTCAGCTGAGGTGTCAACACCCTTATCTTAACTATCCGAAGAGCTGAGCCACAAATCAATGCAAGACTGTTGAGTTCTGTCTCATTGCTCCATGTTTTTATCCAAGCGTCTACTGCTGCAAATATCCATTATTCTCATTCTGTTACAAATAGGATTTAATTCAGCTGGAGGTGGATTTCTGGGTGGAAGTCTAAGTTATCCTCCATCATTGTATTAAAATCACCACATAAGATTTTAGCTGCAGGGAATTAGATTAGCATTTCTGTAATTCTTGCTCCCAGATTAAAAAATTAAATGATTGTTTTGCTGTTTATTGTTAAATCCATATGTGTTAACAACTAGAAACTAGATGACATGCATAAGCAAACCTTTAACATCTGCCATAGAATAGCTGCTCAGGCTTATTTTCTATTTGCTAAAAAAACTAGATCTGTTGACCCCACTGATTCTTCAATAATGATTCTGAATCATGCTTTCTGAATTAAATAAAAAACCAGCACCCTTGTTTTTACAGTACAAAAATAAAACTTTCCTCTTTAAATTATTTCTAACACCCCTGGCTTTACCAAAAAGAATAGAAGTGGACATTTGTAAAAAAAATAGTTCACACATGTCCCTAAAGAAGAATGACAGTAAATGCCTTCGACTGATCATTGCGTCCTGGTTACTCTGCCACAGGGATATGTGTCTGGTAGGCGTACATGACTTTCACCTGGTCAGTGAGATTTGTTTCGCCCCACCAGTAATCATATTTTTATTTCAATTCCATTGATATAGAGATTTCTCGGTCTGCAGCTGTCATGTCCTCTTTAAAGTTCTGAACAAAAACCTTCTGGTCACGGGCCATGGTGGTGGATTCAATCTTTCTACACATTGGTGAAGGTTGCCAATCCTGTACAAGACATCTATTGCTGCCATCCCCATCCTGGCATTCCATATCTGGTAGTGCAGCCTTACAGATGTCCTGAATTTCCTTTTAAATATTTCCCTCTTTGCTGCTTCCCGGAACGCCATGTATTTGGAGGTCGAGTTATCTGCATTAATGGTCTGCCTTAATGACTTTGTTCTTGAGATCGTTCACTTTTCCCCAACAGTTCACACTGTTTCTGAAGTGCAATGCTTTGATTTTTAGCACCATAACTTCTTGACGGTAGAATTCTGGTGATTTCTTCAATCCCTCCATTTGTAGAGTGTTGTCAGTTGTGTCAGTTTGATCTGCTCTCTCATTGATGTTCTGAGTGACTGCGAAGGTGATGGTGTTCTCAACAAATCGGCTTATATCGAGTTTCACTCCTTGCTTTCTTGTTTTACTGGTTTGCTAGGTGAAGAAAAGGAACCCCTACCATCCTGTCCAGCATCCATGTCCTCCAGTTGAGTCGTCTTTGTTTTTCCAGTTAGCCATCCCCAATCCTCCTGCAATTCAGAGGTTGAAGTGTGGTTGAAATATTTACTTAGTACCCTATCTTGCTAATTTATTTACTTTTGAATACTTGTTGACAATGATTTTCTATTTAAAAAGCTGTTCATCTATTTTCGGCTCTGTCTTAAAGTTCGTCTCATCTCACCATCTTGGTTCGGCGCATGAAAATAACTTTTTAGCAAAGTGCTTTACTGCCAACCCACTGTTAAGGAGTGTAACAGCTTCATATGTAACTTCAGATGTGTAGTAGTAGATTTGTCATACTTAAAGATCTGCCGTTTGTAGTTTTACAGAGTTTTAACTTGCATTGGTAGCTTCTAAACTTACTGTATATTCTCACAGATGAAACATCTAATATCACATATATGTATGAGTTGATAACAATGAACAAATGAGTATCATTTCTAGACATTTACTGACTCAGACTTTCAAATTTAGACACCAGCTCATACTTTTTTATTGACAGTTATGTTAGCTCATAAGGTGGGATGGTTTGTGCTTTATTTGGCTTTTTCAGATTGCGGAATGATCTGTTTTCAGATTAATCGTATCTAAAGGTGGGTTTGGAATCAAAGGGAACTATTCCTACATCATCACGTGTCCTTGAGCTGAACCAAGGCCCTCAGGGCAGCTGGGTGCCAGTTTATAGATAGAATAGTCCTAGATCCCTGCCCATGCACTGCAAAAAAATGTAAATCTAAATGAGTCATTTTTTCTTAAAATAAGTGCATTTTATCCTGATTTGAGGAGGTAAATGAGACACTTTGCCAATGAAACAAGACCATTTACATTTGAAATAAGAAAAATCAATTGCATTGTCTTATTTCTGTTGGGATCCTCAGGCTTGCCCACCAGAGGGCGCCGAGGATCCTCTTCTGCTCTTTTGTTGTTTTCTTTCAGGACTGGAGTTACTGTTGGGATCTGGAGATTACCTTCTGTCTCCAGCAGAGTGCGCTGTGGGTCTCCTAGGGCTGCAGTCTTCCAGCACACCTGTTATGGATCTACTCATCAGGAGATCTCCCCTTTATAAGCTCCTGCCAGACCTTGCTTCCACGCCGCAGTGTTGATCTTAGTTTGGAAACCTGTCTCTGGTCTGAAGCTCTGGGTGAGCTTAACCTGCTAATCATCCCTGGTGAGCCAACCTGAAGATTCCTATGTGGAATTAACCTGAAGACTCCTATGTGGAGTTTACCTGATGATTCCTAAGTGGAGTAAACCTAAACATTTCCTATGTGGATATCCCCTGCTGTTCTCAGTGAAGAGCTGGAAGCTCAGATCAAGGTCAGCTATGCTAAGTCTGAAGCTAGATGCTTTAGCTCCTCATGAACTCTGCTAACCAACAGTCTCTAGTCCCAGTCAAGACTTCTGTGAACCAGCCCAAACCAGTTCCAGATCAGTTCATATTCGTGTGTTTTTTGTGAAACCTTAATAAACTCTGTTGAACTTTTATCCAGCCTCCGTGTGTGCTCTGCATTTTGGGCTAGCTCAGATACCCATCATGACAATTTCAAGTGCATATTATCTAATTGACTTATTTTAAGTGTAAAAATACTAATTCCATTGACAAACTATCTTATTTACCTGCTCAAATTAAGGGTAAATACACTTGATTTAAGACATTTTTTACTTAATTTCAGATCATTTTTGCAGTGTGGGTCACTGTCTGTTTCTAAGAGGCTTTCCCAGTCAGTGACACACCAACTCAGAATCTGACACTCCTAACTGGCAGCTCCATAGTCAGAAAGGTGGATTTAGAGACACCAGGGGACCAGGTGACATAAAATCCCATCTGAAACTGCTGCCAAAGAATGAGATAAATACTGTACGACTGTTGTTGACTCTAGTGGTTAAGATCCACGGTTACGGCAATCAGAGTTTCACTAAAATCAGTCTTTCTTTGGTGTGTAATTTTGCCAAAACAA